>NW_027636047.1:89386-144943 GCF_903797595.1 Erithacus rubecula | reverse complement strand
GAGCTTGGCCCTCTCTCAGCACGGTTGGGAGCCTCAGCTGTGGCTGGAGGCACCTGCAGGAATTCCTAGTGTCCAGGAGTGGCTCTGCAGCCCTTGGCTGTGACAGCTTCCCCCAGCTGATGTGTGCACCTGGGGGATGGCAAAGTCTGGGGGGAACTGGGGATGGATCTTTGTAAATCACTGTGGGCAATATTTGGTAATGATGATTGGGTGCATTGCTGAGCTTCTCCTTTTGTAATTTTTTGCTAACAAATATCTGTTTTACTGAGATTCTCCTTGTGTGATTCTTTGCAGTTTTGCATTTTATAAATGACACAATTCCTTCAGTTGGTGTCTGTGTCTTTGGTGCTGACCCTACCCACTGGTGAAACTGAGTCTTATCCTGCCTAAGTGTTTCCTGGAAAGACAAACACCACCACTCCAAATGTCCCCTCCTTTCTGCCTTTCCCCCCCCCACTTTATACACTGAGCACGCTGTGCCATGGTCTGGGATATCCTGGGGTCAGTTGGGGTCACCTGTCCTGGCTGTGTCCTCTCCCAGCCCCTCCCCTGCAGCCCCAGCCCCTGCCCAGCATGGCTGGATGAGGGGCAGGAAAGGCCTTGGCTCTGTGCAGGCTCAGCAAGAACAAAACCATCTCTGTGTACTCAGCCCTGTGCTCAGCACCCAAGCCCAGCAGTGTCTCAGTGCCAGCGGCCGTGGCATCAGCCCCTCAAGGGCTTTCCATGGCAAGTGCCACCACAGGTGACCCAGGTGTGCTGTGCCAGGAATGGCTGCCATGGAAACAGTGCCCAGCTGCCCTTTCTGTCTGGCTGAGCTGGCCTTTAACCCTGCCCTGGGCTGTGCTGCTGGTCCCGCTGTGCCTGAGCAGCCGGCGCGGCACAGGGCAGGTGCCACGGCACAAGCCCCCAGCCAGGGATCCCCTCTGGCTCTGGGCAGTGTCTCCAGCCCTGGGCAAGGGGCCCAGGGCAGGTTTCCATGGCAAGCAGCCATCACATTGGCTCCAGGCCTTGGCTGTCTGGCACCAAGCTGAGGAAGGGTGTCTGTGGCTCTGTGGCTCACAACCACCCCAAATCCCTGGCCGTGCCCTGCCCCTGATCCCCACAGCCTGTCCTGTTTCCTTCATCCCTGCAGTGCCAGGCACTTTCTGGGACAAGGGAGCTCTGCTGTGGAGATGGAGGGAGGTGCGAGGGCCACCCCTGCACAGGGAACCACAACTCATCAGGTTTGTGTCCTTTGGGCTCAGGAACTGCTGAGACTCAGAAGAACAGGAATGTTTCTCTTCTCTGCCAACAAACAAAATTTGAACATGATCCAATTTAAAAACCACCACAGCTCCTCTCTCAGCTCTGTGCCATGTCCCAGCAGGATCTGATGAGTCTTCCACCCACAAGGGATTTCTGAACAAAACCAATTTTGGACAAAGATGATTCTGTGACAGGTAGAAACGCTATTCAAGTGTTGTATCAGGAAGCGTGTGCAATCCACGTCCTTGATGTCCTGGTCACACAGCCCTGGCCCCTTGTCCCCATACCAGGCTCTGGGGTTGATTTGTGGAACATCCTTGGGGAGGCTGTGGCTCCAGGTGGAGCAGGGAGATACAGAGGGACAGGGGACCCTGCTGGACATGAACAGCATTGGACTTGTCTGGGGAAACTGTGAGGGGGCTGGGGCAGAGTGACCAACCCAGTGACCTCACACAGCCCTGGTGGGATGTCACACAACCCTGCTGGGATGTCAGACCTTGGCCCTGTGATGTCACAGGGACAGCCTGTAATGCTCAATGACCTCAAATAGCCCACTATGTGATGTCATAGCCCACTCTGTGATGTCATAACCCACTCTGTGATGTCATAATACACTCTGTGATGTCATAACCCACTCTGTGATGTCATAGCCCACTCTGTAATGTCATAACCCACTCTGTGATATCATAACCCACTCTGGGATGTCATAACCACTCTGTGATGTCATAGCCCACTCTGTAATGTCATAACCCACTCTGTGATATCATAACCCACTCTGTGATGTCATAATACACTCTGTGATGTCATAGCCCACTCTGTAATGTCATTGCCCACTATGTGATGTCATAACCCACTCTGTGATGTCGTAGCCCACTTTGTGCTGTCATAAACCACTCTGTGATGTCATAAACCACTCTGTGATGTCATTACACACTCTGTGATATCATAAACCACTCTGTGATGTCATAGCCCACTCTGTGATGTCATAATACACTCTGCCACGTCATGTTATCAGATGATAAATTGCCCACCCCAGGTGAGCTGACACAATGCTTGCTCTCCAAAACTACTGGCCTCTGCAAACCACACAATGCCCCTTATGTAAGAAGGGGAACTGGAATTCACCAGCCTCAGTGTCCTGCCAGCTCAGCCAGGCCCACTGGAACATTGGGGTCCATGACCACCAGGGACCACCAGAGAGACCCCCAGGACAAAACACACAGGGAGGGGAAATATGTTAAAGATTTTGGGGAAATGATTATCATATGTGTGTTTAGTCCAGGACAATCAATGAATATGTTTGCAAAGTAGCGAATATAAGCAGAAGCTTTCCTGTACTCAGCATGCACGGATTTGGGATGAACTGTCTGCCTGATTTTTTAAGGGGAACAGTCCTTAAGAACAAAGGGCTCTGGGAAAGATGGACACACTTCAGTAAAGAGATTCAGAAGGAGCAGGAGCAGCCTGTTGCAACAACACATCCTCAGTAGGGTAAAACTGACCTGTCTCCTGATGGTCTAAACCCAGTTCACATTCCCTATTAGAGGGTGAACAATGCAAGGCCTGGTGAATTGTGCTGTACAGGGATAGGCAGAGGCGACATGGAAGGATGTTTCCCTAGTGAGAGAAGTGCAGAGCGGGGAGGGGGTGGCCGTGGTGGGGCAGGTTTTAGCGGCCCAGGGAAGCGATGCAGCGAGCGTGGGAGAAGCTGCCGCCGACCATGGCCGGGGTCAGCGGCTTTGACACAGCTCACAGGGATCGGCTTCCCTCCGGAAAAGGCAGGGGACGGCAAGCAAGCAAAAAGTGAATCCAAAAAACTTAAAAGCACAGGATGCGTGGGCCGAGCCATGCTAGTGGACACGTGGCAGAGAAGCGATCGTAGCTGATCAAGGGGGTGCAGCGGCACACTCTGCCCACTGTAATGACAGAGCTGGAGGCACCAAAAACAGCGACCCCTTGGTGAGCTGCCGGGACCGGGGGGAACAACACATCTACCCATATCCTGCCCAAATTTGCCCATGTCACCCCAGGGTGGGCAGATCTGTCCGCTCCGGGCCGGCCTGCTGCCGTAGCTCCCCTCTCTCGGCAGCTGGCGGACACCGCCGGCCCCAGTATCGGGCAGAGCTGCCCACAAGGGATTTGTGTACAAAACCAATTTTAGACAAAGATGATTGTGTGACAGGCAGAAACACTGTTCAAGTGCTGTATCAGGATGCTGTGCTTGGAGTGGGGGTTGAACATCTCAAACAATGCTCTATTTTCAAAGCTGTCATGGTAGATAGAGGAATTAGGCTGATTTTGGTGTTGAGGAAATGCTGAAAGCAGCCTGACTCATTTTAACTCCTCCTGTCCTGTCTGTTCTCCTTTCTTGCCCCTTCCACTCACTGTGTTTTGTCTCCCTCAGGCCCCTGGTGCAGAGCCTGGCTCTGTGCTCTCCATCAGCTCCTGGCTGGCACTGCCAGGCTGGCATGAGGAGCCCCTCAGCCTTCCCTGCTCCGGGCTGGACAAGCCCAGCTCCCTCAGCCTCTGCTCACAGCCAAAGGGCTCCAGCCCAACCTTGGAGGCCCTTCCCTCAGCCTGCTCCAGCTGCCAGACATCATTCCTGCCCTGGGGAACCCAAACCAGCCCCAGTGACCTGGACAATCCACGTCCTTGATATCCTGGTCACTCAGCCCGGGCCCCTTGTCCCCATGTCAGGCTCTGGGGTTGATTTGTGGAACATCCTTGGGGAGGCTGTGGCTCCAGGTGGAGCAGGGAGATACAGAGGGACAGGGGACCCCGCTGGGCATGAACAGCATTGAACTTGTCCGGGGAAACTGAGAGGGGGCTGGGGTAGAGTGACCAACCCAGTGACCTCACACAGCCCTGGTGGGATGTCACTCAGCCCTGCTGGGATGTCAGATCTTGGCCCTGTGATGTCACAGGGACAGCCTGTAATGCTCAAAGACCTCAAATAGCCCACTCAGTGATGTCATAGCTCACTCTGTGATGTCATAACCCACTCTGTGATGTCATAATACATTCTGTGAGGTCATAACCCACTCTGTAATGTCATAGCCCACTATGTGATGTCATAACCCACTCTGTGATGTCATAGCCCAATCTGTGATGTCATAACCCACTCTGTGATATCATAACCCACTCTGTGATGTCATAGCTTACTCTGTGATGTCATAACCCATTCTGTGATGTCATAACCCAATCTGTGATATCATAACCCACTCTGTGATGTCATAGCCTACTCTGTGATGTCATAACCCACTCTGTGATGTCATAACACAATCTGTGATGTCATAGCCCACTCTGTGATGTCATAGTCCACTCTGTGATGTCATAACCCGCTCTGTGATGTCGTAGCCCACTTTGTGCTGTCATAAACCACTCTGTGATGTCATAACCCACTCTGTGATGTCATAATACACTCTGTGATGTCATAGCCCACTCTGTAATATCATAACCCACTCTGTTATGTCATAACCCACTCTGTGATGCCATAGCCTACTCTGTGATGTCATAACCCACTCTGTGATGTCATAACCCACTCTGTGATGTCATAACACATTCTGTGATGTCATAGCTCACTCTGTGATGTCATAGTTCACTCTGTGATGTCATAACCCACTCTGTGATGTCGTAGCCCAGTTTGTGCTGTCATAAACCACTCTGTGATGTCATAAACCACTCTATGATGTCATTACACACTCTGTGATATCATAGCCCACTCCGTGATGTCATAGCCCACTCTGTCACCTCATGTTAACAGATGATAAATTGCCCACCCCAGGTGAGCTGACACAATGCTTGCTCTCCAAAACTACTGGCCTCTGCAAACCACACAATGCCCCTTATGTAAGAAGGGGAACTGGAATTCACCAGCCTCAGTGTCCTGCCAGCTCAGCCAGGCCCACTGGAACATTGGGGTCCATGACCACCAGGGACCACCAGAGAGACCCCCAGGACAAAACACACAGGGAGGGGAAATATGTTAAAGATTTTGGGGAAATGATTATCATATGTGTGTTTAGTCCAGGACAATCAATGAATATGTTTGCAAAGTAGCGAATATAAGCAGAAGCTTTCCTGTACTCAGCATGCACGGATTTGGGATGAACTGTCTGCCTGATTTTTTAAGGGGAACAGTCCTTAAGAACAAAGGGCTCTGGGAAAGATGGACACACTTCAGTAAAGAGATTCAGAAGGAGCAGGAGCAGCCTGTTGCAACAACACATCATCAGTAGGGTAAAACTGACCTGTCTCCCGATGGTCTAAAGCCAGCTCACATTCCCTATTAGAGGGTGAACAATGCAAGGCCTGGTGAATTGTGCTGCACAGGGATAGGTAGAGGCGACATGGAAGGATGTTTCCCTAGTGAGAGAAG
Organism: Erithacus rubecula; assembly: GCF_903797595.1. NCBI lineage: Eukaryota > Metazoa > Chordata > Aves > Passeriformes > Muscicapidae > Erithacus > Erithacus rubecula. Next base: position 139,320 of record NW_027636047.1, on the reverse strand, counting down.
TGCAGAGCAGGGAGGGGGCGGCCGTGGCGGGGCAGGTTTTAGCGGCCCAGGGAAGCGATGCAGCGAGCGTGGGAGAAGCTGCCGCCGACCATGGCCGGGGCCAGCGGCTTTGACACAGCTCACAGGGATTGGCTTCCCTCCGGAAAAGGCAGGGGACGGCAAGCAAGCAAAAAGTGAATCCAAAAAAATAAAAAAGCACAGGATGCGTGGGCCGAGCCGTGCTAGTGCACACGTGGCAGAGAAGCAATCGTAGCTGATCAAGGGGGTGCAACTGGCGGCACAGTCGGCCCCAGTATCGGGCAGAGCCATCTTGCCCTGGTCGCCGCGGAGAGGGGCAGAGCTGCTCGCCCCGCTGCCGCCCACTGCTGCGGCGCCATCTCTGGGGGCGGCTGGCGGGTGCCCCGGCCCTGGGGCTGGGTAGACCAGGCCTTCAGGGGCCACCCCGAACAGGGGCACACCTACTCACTCCCGGTCCGCCGCCACTGCGGCGCCATCTCCGGCGGAGGCTGATGGACAGCGCTGGCCCAGAGCCGGGTATACGAGGTGTCCTCGTACCATCCTGGAGTCAGGCGAAGCCCACAGCCCTGTAATGCCCTGGTGCTGGATGGCCCTAGCAGCCCTGTCCCATCCTGTGAGGCCAGTTTCAAAACCAATAAATATTTTCGAATACTTTTTAAAAAATATATATCTTATTTAATTTTTTTAAAAGTTTTATTCTGGGAGATTTTTTCACCTTTTCCTTTCCCTTTTCCTTTCCCTTTTTCACTGGGGCGTGGAGGCGGCAGGGCCAGCAGCTTAGGCTGGGAGCGCAACTCAGGTACATTGAGGGAGCGGCTTTAGGGGAGGGGGAAGAGCAGGCGTGAGCAGGAGTGTGAGCGTGGTGCGAGTGCTCGGGGGCTGTGGGACGAGGCAGGGCTTGTGGCGAAGGCGTGCTGGACGGACGGGCCAGGGCAAGGGGGCCGCTCATGGGATGGACAAGACGCAGCGCCGCTGCTCAGTGTCCAGGCTCCAGGGCCAGCAGACGGCAACAAGTCTATCCCGTGAAAGTCCTTACGAGTAAAGGCCGCAGAGGGCAACAGGTCTACCTTACCAATGGCCGTCAGAGAAAAAGGCCAGGGAAGGGTAACAGGTCTACCCTGCGATCTCTGCCCTTGGCCCCCTCTCTCACCACCACCAGCACCAGCAGTGACAGCAGTCCCTTGCTGCGGCCGCTGCTGGCCACACATGTGGCTGTGCACTGCCCGGCCAGGCCCAGCACTGCGCGGGGTCACACGGCCGGGAAGAGCCAGCGAGCGACAGGGAACAGAAGCGCACGGCCGCAGCACTCACCGTCCTGCCCGCGGCTCCTCTCTTGGTGCTGCCGCGGCCGCGCAGCCCACCCCGCCTGCACCGTGGCTGCTGCACAACACGAGAGCCGCACGCAGCCGGCCCTGCCCAGATCCGCGTGGAGCCCGGGCGCGGCACTGCTGGGAGAGCCACGGAGGGACAGCTCCCGCTGAGACTGGACAGGCGAGGGCGGCCGCCCGTGAGCGCCCAGCCAGGGGCGAGCAGGGGAGGAGATGGAGAGATGGAGGCAGCAGCAGCGCCCTGCATAGAAAGGCTGATGGTGCTGCAGCTGCCGCCCTGCATCCCCTCGGCTGCTGGTGAGGGGGCCCAGCCCTGCCCGTGCAGAGAGCGAGGTGGGTCCGCAGCCCGCAGGCAGCCCTGGGGAAGGGATGGAGCACTGCAGGCAGTCCCGGGGCGCTGCAGCGGGATGGAGCCTGCGGGGGAACCACTTTACTCCTTTATAGATCACTGCTGTCAGAAAAATTCATCCACGATGCCACAGGTTTATGTCCAAAAGGGAGAAAGAGGAGTCCTGTAACTTTATTTGAATAAAGGGAGAGGTCATGGGGCATTTCCCATAGGGTGTCTCAAATAATTGGGAGATGCAGCCCCCGTTGTATCCTAAATTTTCAACCGCATCACCCTCTTCTTTTTCCCCACTGGATGAGGCAATTTTAAGGTACAGAATTCCTCAACCAGCTAATCTATGCCCCACTCTATTATGCACTCGTCCTTTTGTAATATACAAGAAAAAAAAGCAAAAGCTCTTCATAATTCTAGTAACTCTTTCTTGTCTTGGTCTAGGTTCAGGAATTTAACACGGCCTTGGCTGAGCAAATGTCTGTGTTGATTAGTAACAGTTTCTAGAATGAAGGGTGTCTTCTGTTACTTCATTGTCTGTAAGTCCCCAGCTTTGTCTGCAAGCAAATTCACATGGTCTGTTTGTAAAGATACAATCTTTACTCCTTTCCATCCCTCCTCTTTTTATTTTCTTTATTTTCTATTTGTCTTTACACGCCATAATTGCCAGTGATTTAAGTTTTTCTTCCTAAATCATCTTTGGTTTTGCAGTATTTGCAGTGACATCATTTTCCATCCTTTTGTAATCATTTCTGCATCAGTAGGTGTGGCTGCCACATGCATCCCCTTGATCACCTGCTGAAAGACTTGCACTCAGCAAGGTGTTGTGCATGGTAAAAAGATGAGTGTTGCTATAGCACATAAGAGCAGAAATAGTATTCATTTAACCCATAGATTGTCAGGAAACCATGAAAACATGTCCCATTCCCATCTTTTCCACATTTGGATGGGTGTGTGAGCTGACTTTATTTTCTTTGTTATTTGTTTGATCACTTTTCCATTACCATCTCTTTGCAAACAGCAGTCTGAAAAATTGAATTTTCCACAAACTCCTCCTTCTTCTGTTAATAGATGACCTAATACCATCCAATGTTGAAATATTGCATTCCTCATTTGAGTGGACAGGTCAGCAGGAAGGTCAAGAGCTGCAGCTGTCTGCTTGGTTATTGTTTAAGAGGCAGCTTGTAACCTAATGATCCCGTTCCAATTATAAATGGGTTCTCTGGCACCTGATTTTAATTCCAAGTGGCTGGTCTATATTGCAGTATAATTTTTATCTTGTGGCCATTCATCTTTTCCCCATTTTGGGTGCTCTCTCCAGCCAGAACTGCATCCATTGATTGCTTTTCTTTAGTTAAATTGTTAAATTGTTCAATTAGATTTTGATTCCTAAGTGATTTCCCTCACTTTGTGGTAGAAAAAAGAACAACAGTCAATTTAAGCCCCATTGAACAGATCCCTCAGCAGTTTGGAGGTTATCTGCAATAAGCATGTTGGCCACAAATACAATAATGCTCTTTCAAAGCCCATGTTGCATTAGCAAAAGGCCATCTGACCTTTGTCATCAATTGGTGGGTCAAAATGCAGCTTTTTTCCTGGCCCTAACAGTCATTCAACAATAATAGCCCCACCATGGGGGTCACAATATTTGCATTTCCAAGCTTCCACATGGGCTTTCCATCTACATTTACATCTGCAAGCTGTTTGGTGGGACTTGGAGCAGAACTCACTAAAAAGGGGTCAAATTCCTTTCCCGTGTTGCCATTTCTTCACTGATAATCACAAACAACATGTGCTCTGCTTGTGGAATTTTCTCATTGGCAGCTTAAAAGCTTAGTCAGAAAACCCCTTTCCCTCCCCACTGCTTTACAGCCTTCCAAATCTTTTCATTAATTATTGTAGGAACACCTTAGTCAGCTACCATTAGTGAGCTAAACAGGCATTTGATAGCATTTCCCTTGATATTTGGAATAATTCTAAGGAGGGTAATTGGGAGCCCAAACCCAATTGTTTAAACCCTAAGATATAATCAATTCACAAATGCTTTTCCTATGTAGATGGCCCTGTCCTATTTAGGCAATAAGTGACTGTTTCAGAAGAATGAAGTCACCATGGACTTCCTTCTTTGTCCCAAATCCCATCCCACTATGGACCTCACTGAGGGTGCTGACCCACCATTAGGTTCAGCTGGGTTAGACAGCCACTCTTCAGATGCTCCTGGCTCTCTCAGACCCAACAATTGTCAAGGTTAAAAACTCTCACTGCTTCTTCTCCTAAGGCTGCAAATTGATTCTTCCTCTTCTGGCCTAAACTTAGTTGTCAGTATGAAAGTAGAATTACTAAGGAAAATATTCTAGAAGTGTATTCTAATGACCTAGTCTATTTTTCACCTTGTCTTGGCACACCCATTGATAAGGATCCAGGAAAGGATGGCTGCTCCCCAGCCGAAAGAAACATCCAAGTGAGGAGCTCACAAAAGATGCTGGACAAAGGAGGAGGAAGAACTGCTGGTAAGACTGGAGGCTCAGTTCAAGGGCAATAAAAACACCAATAAGCTTATTGCAGAGCAAATCACAAGCAAAACAGCTAAGCAAATCAGAGACAAAAGGAGATTGCTGCCCTGGAAACCATCAGAGGATGCTGATAACGATGAGACATCGCACCAGGAGAGCAGCTGCGGATCTGAGGACAGAAGCTGGGATGAGCCATCAGTCCCAGGCAGCAGCCGTGGACAGTGGAGCTGGGAGGATCCATCCTCAGCAGAGCAGGAATTATGAGATCCCAGGGGTTTCCAGGCTGCCCAAGAGCTGTGAGCTCACGTGCAGGCACAGGGGCTCCATGGGCATATCTGAGGGTTATCTGGGTTCCTAAAGATCTGTTTGGTCACACTCAGTCACAGGGGCTCCATGGTGACATTCCAGGGGTCCTTAATCTTCCTAAGGGTCATGAGGTGACAGTCACAGGGCTCCACAGTGACAACAGAGGTGCCAAGGAGCCAATTTGTCACAGGCAGTGGCAGGAGTGCAGTGGGGACATCCGTGTGCTCCTAAAGAACTGTGAGGTCACAGACACTCACAGGGGATCCAGGGTGACATCCCAGGAGTGCCCAGGCTGCCAAAGGGCTGGAATGTCACAGACACTCACAGGGAGTCCCCAGGAGTGCCCAGGCTGCCAAAGGGCTGGGATGTCACAGACACTCACTGGAGTTCCTGTCATGCGTCCCGTGGGAGCTTCAGGCCAAGTTTATTAGAGAAGCTCTTGTTGGGTCACGAGGGGCACGAAGGACCCCCAACACCCCAATTGCACCGCCAAGCTCCCCTAAACCAGGACCCCAGGCTTTCTAAACTCCTTCTTTTAGAGGAGCCTGGGAATGTTCGCCGCCGCTCCGAACCGAGCCAAGGGGCTCCTGAGCTACAATCTCATATTACCTCTCTCGGTGGGAGAGGAGAAAAGCCGACGATTTCTGCGGGTTTCCCGTCCTGCCGTAGTCAGGCGGGTCTCCGCGATGTCCCAGATGGCTCTCGACTCCGGCCGCGATCCCGGCTCTGGTCCTGGCCCCAGGTTCGCAGCCCTGGTTTTCTGGGTTTCAGTCTGCTCGGTGCAGCTCTGGCTACAAACCCCAGCACGGGCCGCACCCCGGTTAGGACAGGCCTCCAGGGTCCGTCCCGGTTTTTGCAGGCTGTCAGCTCCGAGTTTTCCCGGTGCTGTTCGTTGGTCAGAGATCGCTTAGGGTGATCCCGATCCACTCGAGTAACGATCTCTCGGTGCAACCTCCATATGTTGGTGTGGAGAAAGATACGGAGCAGCAAAAAAACAGCAACAAGACACTCTCTTAGTTGGTGCAGGAAAGAGCAAGAAAGAGCAATTTATTAAAAGAAACCATTGCCTCAAAGAAGGTACTTCGTGCAAAGCAAAATACAGATAAATCATTGGTGAGAGGAGACATCTCTCCTCCCTGACTGTCTCATGCACCTTGCAGGTGTTTATCTCTGTTATGATTCCCTGTCTTATGTTTACAATAGAGAAAAAGTCTCAAGCTTGGGAAAAATCCTGGCTGGAGCTGGGAAAGTTTAATGGCCTCAGAAAAATACTTAGAACTTGAGAAAAAGGCCTAGCTAAAATGTGCCTAGGCCTCCAGCAGTGTCCACAACCGGGACTGGGACCGGCTGTGGGGATTGGTTGTGGCTTTAGATCTTCCCAGAGCAGAGCAGCTGCTGGCTGCTGTAAAGTTGTTCCTTGTGAAGGCACGTCAGGCTCCACAGGCAAAGAGCCCAAGGCTCTCCAGTCCCTGTTCAATCTCTCTGCCATAAAGTCCTGATGGAAGCAGGAGCAGCTCTCTGCTGCAAGAGGTCGAAGCTGTGGCTGGTGCAGAGTCTCCAGAGGCAGATGCTCCCTGGCCTTTCTTCTTCTGTTCTTTTCTTCATCTTCCTCTTCTTCTTCTCTCGTGTGTTGGTAGTGGTGATAATGGTGGTGGTGGTGGAGGACAGAGCAAAGAGAGAGAAGCAAGAGAGAACTCCGGATCCAATATGCAGATTTTTTTTTTGACAAATTACCCAATGAGCCAAAACCGTGAAACTGACGAATTTCTCCTTAACCTGTTAGAATTCCGTCATACTAAAGTCTACATATAACTTGTGCATATGGCGTATCTGTTCTATGTGAAGAATATATAAAATATTCCTACTGTCTTTTTGTTTTGTCTAGAACGAAGTTTTTATTGTATGAATGCAGCCACTATTTTATAGGAGATTCCACAGCTTTTACTTTTTGTGGCATTTAAAACACATTTCTAAATGCTTCACACTAAGATGTAAACTTCTACTTCATATCTATGCTACTTAATATTTCCAATTCCTTATACTAAAACTTAGACCTCTATTTCATGTCTGAGTGGTATCCTGTATTTTAATTTCTCAAAATATTTTAAATTTAATTCTTGCATACTGTTCTCTTTCAGAGGGAGTCAGAGAGGCTTCTCTGTTCCACTCTCCAACAACCGGGAATGGGGACAGGGACTGAGAGTGGGGACTGGGAAAGGGACATTGGAATGCGAATGAAAATGGGAACAGGGAATAGGAATATGGGAACAGAACAGGAAATATGAAAATATAAACTGGGGAGAAAATATGGGATAAAGATTTAGAATATGGGACAGGGAACAGACATAGGGATAGGGAAACAGGATTGGGAATGGGAATATGGGAAGGGGACTGGAAATATAGAAATGGAAATATGGGAATGTGACTGAGATCAGGAATACTAGAAGGGGAACAGGACAGGGAATATGGGACTGGGAATATGTGAACGGTAACCAGGCAGAGAATACAGGACAGGGAATGATACCGGGAATGGGATCTGAACTGGGACAGGGGCAGGAGTGGTGTGAGATGGGAATGGGCTGAGGGTAAGGGCAGTGACAGTGGGGAGAGGAGGATCCTGGATAGGAAACAGCGGGAGTTGGGTCAGGGGGAAATGGGGAGGGTGTCAGGGCAGGGGGTCCTTGATCAGCTGCCCCAGAACCTCCGTCAGCATCTCCCAGTGCAGCCAGAGCCACTGGGCCTGGGGTGCCCAAAGCCCTGAGCAACCCCCAAGGAAACCTGAAGTCCCTGGAACACAGGGTCCCCCACATCCTCTGGAAGATCCCCCTGTGTCTGCAGGCATGTCTTAGTTCAATGTTTTCATTTTTACCCTGGTACTGGGTGTCTGGGAAGGACAACAAGAAATGCAAAGAAAATCCAGGTCACAGGCAGCCAGCACAAAGTTTTTCCTGCACTCAGGGCACTCACAGGGCTTCTCTCAGTGGAGACTCCGTTGGTGTTTCATCAAGGTAGAGCTCTGTGAGAAGCTCTTCCCACACTCGAGACACTCGTAGGGTCTCTCTCCGGTGTGGATGCGCCGGTGGGTGACAAGGTTGAAGTTTGTCTTGAATCCCTTCCCACAGTCGTGGCAGGAGAAGGGCCTCTCATCCCAGTGAGTGCGAGAGTGCCTCACAAGCCTGGAGCTGCTCTGAAACCTCTTCCTGCATTTATCACACTCGTAGGGCCTCTCCCCAGTGTGGCTCCTCTGGTGCACAGTGAAATGTGAGCTGCGCCTGAATCTCTTCCCACACTCCCCACACGTGCAGGGCCTTTCCCTTGTGTGCATTCTCTGGTGCATAATCAGGTGTGGTATCTGGATGAATCTCTTCCCACACTCCCCACACTCGTAGGGCTGTTCCCGCATGTGGATTCTCTGGTGTCTGGTCAGGTGGAATCTCCTACTGAAGCCCTTCCCACATTCTGAGCACTTGTGGGGCTTCTCCCCATGGTGAAGCTGCTCACGCAGCCCCAGCTCTGAGCTCCGGCTGCCTCCCCGGCCCGGGCTGGCTCTTTCCTGCTGGGATCCCCGGGCTGTGCGTTTGCAGCCCCTCCTGCTGCGGGATCTGTGGGGCTTTTCCTCCCCGTTGCATTCCTGCGCCGTGGAGCCGCTGCAAACGGCCTCTTGCCCGAGGCTGTGCCGCGGGGATTTGTCCTCCCTGCTGTCCGTGCTCAGCTCCTTGTCTGGGGGAGGAAGGACAAAGACAGGATGGGATTTGCCTCCGTGCCAGAGGCAAGGGCAAGGAGATCCCCCCAGGGCTGCGCTGCAGCCGGGGCCGTGCTGGGCTGGGAGATGAAGCAGGACACAGGGGGACAGGGGGAAAGGGGCACTGACTTCCTCCTCACCTGACTGCAGCTCCCGGGCCATCGACCTTGTCCTCACGGCCTCCTCCTCCTCAATGCAGCCAAGGTTTGGGAAATCCTGGTGGGGGGGGGGGGGGGGGGGGAACAAGGGCTGAGCGCGTTGGGTTTGATGGTGGCGCTGCCCAAGGGCAGCTGGAGCAGTCAGCGCCTTCCCCTCCAGCTCTGCCGGGGATCCCCAGAGCCGAGGAGCCGCCAAGATCCCGCCAGGGCCATTGCCGCCTCGGCTTTGGGCTCCTGGAAGATGAAAACACCCCCTGGAACGCAAAATAAAACCCTCCCGGAGCTCCCCATGATGGATTTCGGGCGAGCTCCCTCTCCACACTCACCTGCGGGATTTTGAGGGCGATGCTGCCGGACCGGGGGAAACTGCGACGTGATCGAATGGGAGAGAGAAGCCCGTGGTTCCAAAATCGATCCTCTTCTTCCTGCCGCTCCTCCTGTGTCCCTCCTCTTCCTCCCGCTGCTTCTCTTCCGTCTCTTCCCGCTCCTCCTCTTCCTCCGGCTCCTCCTCCTCTCCCAGCGCAGTCAGAGCCGCTGGAACTGGGGTGCCCAACGCCCTGAGCAACCCCCAGGTCCCTCCAGGACCCCTCAAATCCCTGGAACCGAGCGTCCTCCGCATTCCCTGGAAGATCCCGCCGTGTCCCCAAGCAGGTCGTTATTTAACATCTCTATTTTTACCCTGGTTGTGGGTGTTTGGGAAGGATAAAGAGAAATGCAGAGAAAATCAGGCCACGGGGAGGATGTGGAGCCCCCAGCCAGGTGTCTTCCCAACACGGATCAGCAGCACCAGGGCTCAGGGGGGCTCTGCCCACCGGGGGTCCCTGGGGATCATCCAGCGCGGATCCTGCCATGGGGATGGAGCTGCAGCAGGGCACTGTCTTGGTTTGACAGACAGGTGTCTGCTGAGGAGCTCTGGAGCTTCTCTTGAAATGGAAAATGTAAACTCCCTCCCTCTAAATTAATATGACTTGGAAATTAAGGAGCTCTCTGGCAAAGATATGGGATTTAGAATAGCAGCTTTTCACTGGGAAAATGAAAATAAAAGTATAGTAATATAAGGACCAAAACACTGGCAAGGTCAGAATGCAACCTGTAACCCTGTTGCTCAGGGTGTTGGTTACAGTCTGAATAATGGAACCTATAGTTTTCTTAGAGTGACAGATGTGGTTTTGTTGAAGCAACGATTTTGGAGAAGGGTGTAGTTACTTTTTTAACATCTGGTGGTCATGAAGATAGGCCTGGTCTTCTTCTGGGAATTTAGTGGGAAAGGCTACTCTGATGTTTCAAATTTCAGATTTTATTTAGGTAGGAAATACTTGGCTTTTCTCCTTGGCTGGGGCATCTCCCATAAGGTATAACTCCTTGTGGGGAGGAGTTCTGAGGGATGGGTCATGGCAGAGATAATGAGCCCTGCTCCACCTGGTTTCAGCAGATGCTGATAGAATGTATACTTCTGCTTTCATATTCCACTGCAACTTAAGACATGATCTACTCCTTATTCTATTGCCATCTGCATCCTTCCTTAATTAATACCTTTTTTCAACTCTGCTATATATTTTTATCCACGGTGAAACTTTACACACAGTTCTCACTTCAGATTACGTTTTTCTGTGGTACTCAATGGGTTTCTTTATCTTTCTGCATTACCTACTAAGTGTAACTAGGTTTTTGAACAAAAACAATTGTACGGATTGGTTTGCCTTTGTTTGAGGTGGGCCTAATCTAAACAGTCTAAAATTACCTTTTATGTGCACTATAGGGACTTTATCCCCATGCAGTGTGTGCAAGGCTTCAGACTGGGCAGGACTTGCTTAAGTGATGGACTCTCAGGTGTTGACTATTTAGGTGGCTTCTGTTATGTTCATTTCTCAATTTTTGGATGTTTCCCTGCTTAGTGCCTTTAGGGTAGTTTCAAGTAGTCTGTTGTACAGTTCAACTTACCTGGCAGCTGGTGTGTGATAAGGGATATGATCTATTTATTCAATATCCTGGTTTTTGGCTGAGGTGTTTCTAAGGCTGTTGTTGAAATGGGTCCTGTTTGTCTAACGATTCTCTCAGGGGTGCAGTGTCTTTATAGGACTTGGTTTTTTGGGCTTCAGACAGTGTTTTGAGTAGTAGTGTGAGATACAGGGTGGGTTTCTAATGATCCAGTGGTGGCTTCTACAATTGTGCTCATGTAGCACTTGCCTTGGGGGGTTTGAGGCAGTGTGATGTAGTTCATTTGCTGGGCTTCTTTATACTTATATTTGGAATACTGCCCCCCATATTAGAGAGGCTTTATGGGCTTGGCTTGCTTGATTTTAGCACCTGTCTAACAGTTATGAATAACTTGAGAAATGCAATTTATAGTTAAACCTGCTTTTCAGTTTTGTGCCTACTTATAGGTGGCATTTTTACCTTGATGGCTTGAGGCATTATGAGCCTATTGAGCTAGGAACAACTCTCCCTTATGTTGTTAATTTAAATTTATTGGTGATATTTGTATTTTTGCAGCTCGATCTACTTGCTCCTTGTTTCAGTGTTCTTTATTAGCCTGACTTTTGGGGTCATGGTCGTCTACATGATGGACTTTTACAGATAGTTTGTCTGAGTGGCAATGTTTTTGCATTCATCAGCAGCCTCAATTGGTTTTCCTTTATGTTGCTAACTGGCCTTTTTTTACCTTTCTAGCTAACTCCACAGAGCATTGGTTACTATGTATGATTCAGTATAAATGTAGAGCATTGGCCAGTTCTCTCTTTCAGCAGTGTCCAGGGCCAGCTGAATGGCTTTGAGTTCAGCAAGTGCACTTGATTCACCTTCTCCTTCAGTAGCTTGTGTGACTCGTCGTGTGGGGCTCCCTGTGGCCACTTTCCACTTGTGGTTCATCTCAACCATGGGACAGAAACTGTCAGTGACAAGAGCACAGCGTGTTTCTTGTGCTGGCAGTTGGTTGTATGGCTGTCTGCATTTCTTCTCCCATTTGTTTTCTGTGCTTGTTTGGTATCACTGCTGAACATTGCCAATAAGGAAACTGGTGTGCAAGAGTTGAGGAATCAGGTTTTGAAATTGTAAAACTGATCTGTAGGATTTTTCCTCTTGGATTTGTAAAATTTGGTACATCATCAAAGTTAAGATTCTTCAGAAAATAACAAGATTGTCCTCTTTCCAGGGAGGCATCTGTATTTTAGCAGAGGTGTTTGATCATCTTGCTGTAAAGGAGCAAGATGCAGAGTAAGTCAGAGAGAAGTCGTTTAAGCTGGTAATACACATGGTTGTTTACTGGAAATAAAATAACTAAGGTTTTGTCTTGAAAGAAAGAGAAATCTAATCCAATTGTGAGGGTCATGAGGATAAATACAAAGGACTAAATACAAATGAAGAGCAGAAAGATATGAAACAGGGCTGGGCCTCACTGCCATAGCCCAGGCAGCCCCTGGATGTATTTGCCTGCCTGAATCCATCCCTTGCCCGGGCCCCAGGTGGGGCCGCTCTGGGGAATCTCTCACAGCATTCCTGGGATGATGCTGTTCCTTCCCTGGTGCCCCAGGGTCCTGCAAGCCCCTTTTGGAGCCACCCAGACACCTCCTGGAGCCTTTAGGGATCCCCCCCAGCAGAGCGCAGACAGGGATTGACTTGACTCTTCCTTGGAAGATGGAGGCAGGAGAATACTGCCCACCATCTTCTTTCCAGCTGCCCTCCATTTGCACTCCTGCAAATGCTGCTGCTGCACTCAGGCTCCCCATTGCAGGCAATCTGGAGCTCCTGCTCAAACCCATCCCTCTGTGTCCCCTCTTGGATGGAATATCAAGCAAACAACACAGGATGTGTAGAGAACATGAACTTTATTCACTTTACTACTCTAAAAGTCTACAATATAGTGGGACTAGAAGACTATGGGGTAACAACCTTATGCCTAAATTACTTAAACACTTACAACCAGAACACTAAGGGGAAGGTCAGCTTCTTGTGGAAAAGGTGGTGGGGGTTGCTACAGCTAAGGATGGGGTGTCTCTAAAGCCTATGATGGGGAATGTCGCCGTGCCCGGGCTGGCACGGGTCAGACATTCCCTGCAGTGCTCTGCACGCGGTGCTGGAGCTGGAGGTCAGCGCTGGGCGAGATTTGGGTTCTCCTGCTCCTCCTGCTGCGGCTGGTCCCCTGTGCTGCTCTGCTGTTCTGGGCCCTCTGCTGGAAGCAGCATTCCAGGCACTGCTGCAGCAGGGTGTGGTTGTTCCTCAGCAGCTGGATCAGCTCTGAGGAACAACCTTGTCTTGGGCAGCAGCTGCGGGGCCTCTGGCGCCGATTCTGCAAGGCAAAGCACAGGGATCCCGATGGAAGGGGCAGAGGGGCAGAGCAGGGCCCCTCTCTGGGCTGCCTTTGGGCTCTGAGCAAGAGAGCCAGGCCTGGCCAGGCTGCAGCAAGCAGAGCTCTGGCTGCCTCTGCCTGGGGCTGTCCCTGAGCTCAGCCCTGGCCTGATTCCCAGCCAGAGGCTCAGCTCCACTCTGCCATGGGGCCTTGGCCAAAGGGCTGCCCAAGAGCTCCAAGCCCATCTTTCCTGCCTGACCCCTCACCCCTCACCCTTCTCCAGTGTCTCCAGCGCCCTCGGTAGCGGCGCCATCCCAGGACAGCACCTGTGATCAGCAGCTGCACCAACAGGCACGTCCAGGACTGCCGCGATATATCCATGCAGGGGGTGGTTGGCTCAGGGTCCCTGTCCTGCGGCTCCGGCTCCTGCACATACAGGACCGTGCCCGACCCAGGATGGATGGTTGGGTCGGGACGATGGCCCAGGAGCAGCAGCAGGTAAAAGTTGACAAGCCATGGAACAGGGTCGGCCATGGTGCTCTGGGGAAGCTGCCACCAGCACACCCGCTCGGATGTCTGTCCTTGCCAAGGTGTGCCCAGGCTGTGGGGCACGGCGGTGGCTGGGGACAGTTGCCAGGCACCATGCTGCTCCAGAGGCTGTGATGTCACAGAATCCAAGCACTGGCTTGGAAGAGTTCTGGGAGATCAACTCCAGCCTGTGATCCATGGTTACCACGGCAAGCAGATCTGAGCCTGGAGTGCTATGGCCAGGCTTACCTTGAACACCTACTGCAACGGTGACTGCACCAGTGCCCCCTGGGGCACACCATTCCCATATCTCATGCCCCCTTCTGGGCAGCAGTTCTTCCTAATGTCCAGTGTACACCTCTCTTGGCACAGCTTCAAACCCTTTCTTGTCCTTGCCCATCTCTGAGACAGCTGGCACTGCCTTGGCCACTCTCCTGTATGTGGACAAGAGGCTGTGCCAACGAGTGCCACTCCTTGTTTGCTTGTGGCTGCTGGGGAAAGGAACATTCATGTATATTGCCATTTCTTAGAGGTTTTACCCCAGATTTTCAGTCACAGCTGTTCTAGTGAAAACAAGTCTGTTTTCATGAGTATTTGAAGGGTCATAGAACACAATTGGAATTCCATTGAATTAGGGAAATTCTGCTGATTTCGTTTTCCTGAGGTTTTGAGATGAGATGCAAATCCCAAAAAGTTTCTCTTTGGGGAAATAGTAATTCCACAGTTTAGATTGTGGGGATATTGATACTGGGGAAACATGGGCCACATTCAGTTTAACCATTTGCCCATGCACTCAAAGATCCATGCTGTTGAAAAAGGATAAAGGAGGGCAAAATTGTGATTTGAAACACTTTTCCTTCTTAAAGCAAGTAGTTAAATAAAACATCTTAAAAAGTAAAATACTGCTTCAGCAGATTGTTCTTAAAATTACATTGTTTCCTAAGTGTATATATTCCAATAGCCAGGAACTGTATGCCTAGAAAGCTAATAGTGTTTTCCTTGGAAACACCAGGGAAGATAAAAACACTAGGTGGTTCTTTTGCTTGGAAAAAAGAGAATTCAACTTGAGCAAATTGTCTGCTGATATTGAGGATTCTAAAACAGCACATACTTCCCATACCTTGTCCAGCACCTGCCTTGAAATCCCATCTCAATACATTTCATTATCCTGCAAGTCAAATAAGAACAGCTGAAGACATAGACAAGTCTTAACAGTAATGATGCATGTGGAGAGGAGTTATTTTTCTATTTTTAATTGAAAATTGGACAGGCTTTGAAAGTAAGCAAGTCCATGTATTGCTTTGAAGCTGACTACAAGATCAGTCCATCTTGTAGTGAAATTGTTGCTGGGTGCTGTTTCTTCCCAGTATTTTGGTAGGTGGTCCCCTGCTGGCTGTCTGCATTTCTTCTCCCATTTGTTTTCTGTGCTTGTTTGGTATCACTGCTGAACGTTGCCAATAAGGAAACTGGTGTGCAAGAGTTGAGGAATCAGCTTTTGAAACTGTAAAACTGATCTGTAGGCTTTTTTCCTCTTGGATTTGTAAAATTTGGTGCATCATCAAAGTTAAGATTCTTCAGAAAATAGCAAGATTGTCCTCTTTCCAGGGAGGCATCTGTACTTTAACAGAGGTGCTTGATGCATCTTGCTGTAAAGGAGCAAGATGCAGAGTAAGTCAGAGAGAAGTCATTTAAGCTGGTAATACACATGGTTGTTTAGTGGAAATAAAATAACTAAGGTTTTACCTTGTAAGAGAGTGAAATCTAATCCCATTGTGAAGGTCAGGAGGATAAATACAAAGGACTAAATACAAATGAAGAGCAGAAAGATATGAAACAGGGCTGGGCCTCACTGCCATAGCCCAGGCAGCCCATGGATGTATTTGCCTGCCTGAATCCATCCCTTGCCCGGGCCCCAGGTGGGGCCGCTCTGGGGAATCTCTCACAGCATTCCTGGGATGATGCTGTTCCTTCCCTGGTGCCCCAGGGTCCTGCAAGCCCCTTTTGGAGCCACCCAGACACCTCCTGGAGCCTTTAGGGACCCCCCCAGCAGAGCGCAGACAGGGATTGACTTGACTCTTCCTTGGAAGATGGAGGCAGGAGAATACTGCCCACCATCTTCTTTCCAGCTGCCCTCCATTTGCACTCCTGCAAATGCTGCTGCTGCACTCAGGCTCTCCATTGCAGGCAGTCTGAAGCTCCTGCTCAAACCCATCCCTCTGTGTCCCCTCTTGGATGGAATATCAAGCAAACAACACAGGATGTGTAGAGAACATGAACTTTATTAACTTTACTACTCTAAAAATCTACACTACGGGGGACTATGGGGTAACAACCTTATGCCTAACTTGAACATGTAGAACAGGAACACTAAGGGGAAGGTGGAAAAGGTGGTGGGGGTTGCTACAGGTAAGGATGGGGTGTCTCTAAAGCCTACGATGGGGAATGTCACTGTGCCCAGGCTGGCACAGGTCACACATTCCCTGCTGTGCTCTGTGCGCCGTGCTGGAGCTGGAGGTCAGCGCTGGGCGAGATTTAGGATCTCCTGCTCCTCGTCCTGCGGCTGGTCCCCTGTGCTGCTCTGCTGTTCTGTGCCCTCTGCTGGGAGCAGTGTTGCAGGCACTGCTGCAGCAGGGTGTGGTTGTTCCTCAGCAGCTGGATCAGCTCTGTGGGACAGCCTTGTCCTGGGCTGCTGCTACGGGAGCCTCTGGTGCCGATTCTGCAAGGCAAAGCAGAGGGATCCCGATGGAAGGGGCAGAGGGGCAGAGCAGGGCCCCTCTCTGGGCTGCCTTTGGGCTCTGAGCAAGAGAGCCAGGCCTGGCCAGGCTGCAGCAAGCAGAGCTCTGGCTGCCTCTGCCTGGGGCTGTCCCTGAGCTCAGCCCTGGCCTGATTCCCAGCCAGAGGCTCAGCTCCACTCTGCCATGGGGCCTTGGCCAAAGGGCTGCCCAAGAGCTCCAAGCCCATCCTTCCTGCCTGACCCCCCATCCCTCACCCTTCTCCAGCTTCTCCAGCGCCCTCGGTAGCGGCGCCATCTCAGGACAGTGCCTGTGGCCAGCAGTTGAACCAGCAGGCACGTCCAGGACTGCCACGACAAATCCATGCATGGGGTGTTCGGCTCAGGGTCCCTGTCCTGCGGCTCCGGCTCCTGCACATACAGGACCGTGCCCGACCCAGGATGGATGGTTGGGTCGAGACGATGGCTCAGGAGCAGCAGCAGGTAAAAGTTGAAGAGCCATGGGACAGGGTTGGCCATGGTGCTCTGGGGAAGCTGCCACCACCACACACGCTCTGGACGTCTGTCCTTGCCAAGGTGTGCCCAGGCTGTGGGGCACGGCGGTGGCTGGGGACAGTTGCCAGGCACCATGCTGCCCCAGAGGCTGTGATGTCACAGAATCCAAGCACTGGCTTGGAAGAGTTCTGGGAGATCAACTCCAGCCTGTGATCCATGGTTACCATGGCAAGCAGATCTGAGCCTGGAGTGCTATGGCCAGGCTTACCTTGAACACCTAGTGCAACGGTGACTGCACCAGTGCCCCCTGGGGAACACCATTCCCATATCTCATGCCCCTTTCTGGGCAGCAGTTCTTCCTAATGTCCAGTGTACACCTCTCTTGGCACAGCTTCATACCCTTTCTTGTCCTTGCCCATCTCTGAGACAGCTGGCACTGCCTTGGTCACTCTCCTGTATGTGGACAAGAGGCTGTGCCAACGAGTGCCACTCCTTGTTTGCTTGTGGCTGCTGGGGAAAGGAACATTCATGTATATTGCCATTTCTTAGAGGTTTTACCCCAGGTTTTCATTCACAGCTGTTCTAGTGAAAACAAGTCTGTTTTCATGAGTATTTGAAGGGTCATAGAACACAATTGGAATTCCATTGAATTAGGGAAATTCTGCTGATTTCGTTTTCCTGAGGTTTTGAGATGAGTTGCAAATCCCAAAAAGTTTCTCTTTGGGGAAATAGTAATTCCACAGTTTAGATTGTGTGGATATTGATTACTCAAATTTGAGGACCTAATATAGCTTTCTGCACAATAAATTTTAAGCATCCTCTAATTGTTCTTGAAACAAAAACCTATTAAATCTGTTCTGTGGACAGAAATGGCTTCTGTGTTATTTCTCATAATTTATTAAGAATCTCATGCCAGGAAAAAGTCCATAGTGTTGTGTGATTGCCTTGGTACTGTTCTTTGGAATGGCTTTCCCCCCATTTTCTGAAGCTGCCCACAGAAAGGTCCTAGATATGTGAGCAGATCTGAAAGGAAAACTGGGTATTTGCCTCCTGTTTAGAATCTGTAGTGAGCTGTGAGTCAGAGCTGATTTTACATGATGTTGAAAACATAATTTAACCTTTTTGCAGAAGGATACATTGATAAAATCAAAGCATAGCATGGCTGACACTAGTAAATGAATTAAAATGCCTTTCTGGAATGTGTTTATTTGATTGTTATCCTAATATTGTGGTAATAATTATGGTATCTGAGTACTAACCAAGCTAACATCTAATTTGTAGTTTATTTTCTGTCCCTAATGTAGTGAGCAGAATTTTAAGAATTATGTTTTCTCTCATAACTGAGGAATGTGTTCACAGGCTGAATCTTAATATCACTTTCTTTTTGCACAAGAGCAGTTTCATCTGAAGATGATTTTCCTTGCCCTCCCTTTAATTTTTACTTTCTGTATTGTTTTCTGGCAGGCTGACCTTTTCAGATTGTGTGCTGAGAAATGCTGCTACTAAGGAGAGCTGGTGTCAAAACAGAGTTTCTTTCCTAGCTTTTATTTAAAATATTGAAAGACGAAAGGTTTCTAATTAAATTACAGAACTGCATATCATTAGGAACTATAGTTCTTCCCTGCTTGTATTTAGAAAAACAGGCTAATGCCAACTGAACTCCTAAAACATATACAAAGATCACAAGCAGCCACCACAAGTGGTATTCAATTCTGGGAAACATAGTTTTTGATAGAAATCATTTTTACCCTAATAATACAAGCTTATTCTGTTCTAAAATCGGGGAAATTAGGTATGTTCTGGACTATCTGCATTTTCATTATTTTCCTGTCCCGTGCCGTGCAGGCGGGCGCTAGGTCGACCAAGTCCTCCTCGACCGGACTTGGCCGCCTGGCGGGTGGACACGGGGTAGACCTGTTGTCCGCCGGCGGCTGGACTTAGGTTCTGCCGGCCGGCGACAGGGTAGACCTGGTGTCCGCCCCCCCACCCGCTCCTTACCGGCCGGCGGCGGGGTAGACCTGTTGTCGTCCGCGGCCAGACTTAGGTTCTGCCGGCCCGCGGCGGGGTAGACCTGTTGTTCACAAGCGGCGGGGTAGACCTGGTGTCCGCCCCCCCCGCCCGCTCCTTACTGGCCGGTGGCGGGGTAGAACTGTTGTCCGCCGGCGGCGGGACTTAGGTTCTGCCGGCCGGCCGCGGGGTAGACCTGGTGTCCGCCCCCCCACCCGCTCCTTACCGACCGGCGGTGGGGTAGACCTGTTGTCCACCGGCGGCGGGACTTAGGTTCTGCCGGCCGGCGGCGGGTTAGACGTAGACCTGGTGTCTGCCCCCCCACCCGCTCCTTACCGGTCGGTGGCGGGGTAGACCTGTTGTCCGCAAGCGGCGGGGTAGACCTGTTGTCTGCTCCCCTGCCACCGGGTAGACCTGGTGCCTGCCCTCCCCCACCCGCCTGCCACGGGGTAGACCTGTTGCCTGCTGCCCTGCCGCGGGGAAGACCTGCTGCCGTCGGCTCCCCTTGCCGCCGAGCAGCGGCGCCGCGTCTCGTCCATCCCACGAGCGGCTTCCTTGCCCTGGCCTGCCCGCCCAGCACGCCTTCGCCCCGCACCCTGCACGTCCTACAGGCCCCGTGCAGCCCTGCTCACGCCTGCTCTTCCCTGAAAGCTGCTCCCTGCACGCCCCCGACCTGCGCCCCTGTCCCTGCCGGCTCCGCGCCCCGGCGGCCGCTGCCGGGCCCCAGCCCCAGGTCCAGCCCCAGCCCCAGCCCCAAGCCCCAAGCCCCAACCCGCTCCACTGACATCCCGCCCGCACCTCGCTTCCCCAGCCGTTCCCGGAGAGGAGCCAGCAGTGTTCTCGGGCCCCCTCCCTGTGCCCGAAGAGACAGCAGCCCAGCTCCCGCACTCACTTCTGCATCGCTCACTCCCTCCTCCGCCCGCCGCGCTGCCGCCCCGCCGCAGACTTTGCCGAGGCCGAGGCCGAGTGGGAAGAAACAGCTGAAGAGAAAGTTTCGTTGAAAATGAACAGACCGCACCGATCCCCCTGCCACCGCTGGCAGCCCGCTGCCATCCCCGCTTCTGCACCGGGTGCTCAGCCTGCTCGCCGTGGCGGGAGCGCACTCCTCTCCCTGCCGCGGCAGCCGCTGCCGCTTGATGATCTGGCCGTTGGGAACCGGGGCAGGAAAAGTTTGAAATTGCCGCCGGGGCGACTGATGGTAGAGGGTGGAGCGCGCCCAACTGACAATAGGCGGGGGCGAGGAAAGCCTGATAGCCGCACCGGCAATGCTAATGGTGCAGGGAGGGCGCCGCCGAGTCGGCCGGTCGCGGGGGCAACAAGTATGCCTTGCTCAGGGGAGGGCAGCAGTCACCGGGTCTACCCGGCTCCGTGGCCGGCGGAACGCCAGGGAGGGCGCCGCCGAGTCGGCCGGTCGCGGGGGCAACGGGTTTGCCTCGCTATGTTGAGGGCAGCAGACACCGGGTCTACCCGGCTCCAGGGTTGGCGGGCCACCGGGGAGGGCGCCCATTAGGAGGCCAGTCACGGGGGTAATGGGTCTGTCTCGCTCTGGGGACTGTGGCCAAAACCGGGTCTACCCGGCTTTGGAGCCGGCGAATTGCCGGGGAGGGCGCCGCCGACTCGGCCGGTCGCGGGGGCAACGGGTCTGCCTTGCTCCGGGGAGGGCGGCGGTCACTGGGTCTACCCAGCTCCGGGTCCAACGTGCCGCCGGGGAGGGCGCTGCCGAATCGAGGCGGCTGGTCGCAGGGACAACGGGTCTGCCTCGCTCCGGGGAGTGTGGCAGACACAGGGTCTACACGGCTCCAGGGCCGGCGGGCCGCCGGGGAGGGCGCCGCCGATTCGAGGCGGCCGGTTGCGGGGTCAACGGGTCTGCCTCGCTCCGGGGAGTGCGGCAGACACCGGGTCGACCCGGCTCCGGGGCCGGCCGGACGCCGGGGAGGGCGCCGCGAAGTCGGCCGGTCGCGGGGGCAACGGGTCTACCTCGCTCCGGGGTCAGCGGCGGACACCGGGTCTACCCAGCTTCAGGGTCGGGGGCCCGTCGGGTTGAACGCTGTCAAGGCGGCCGGTCACGGGGACAACAGTTCTGTCTCGCTCCGGGGAGGGCGGCAGACACCGGGTCGACCCGGCTCCGGGGCCGGCCGGCCGTCGGCGAGGGCGCCGCGGAGTCGGCCGGTTGTGGGGGCAACACGTCTACCTCGCTCCGGGGTCGGCGGCGGACACCAGGTCTACCTGGCTCCGGGACAAGAGGTCTACCTCACTCCGGGGCCGGCAGCGGACACCAGGTCTACCTCGCTCCGAGACAACAGGTCTACCTCGCACTTTGTCTTATTGTGGCGGACACTGGGTCTGCCTGGCTCTGGGGCCGGCGGACCGCCGGGGAGGGCGCCGCGAAGTCGGCCAGTCGCGGGGGCAACAGGTCTGCTTCGCTCCGGGGAGGGCGGCGCACACCTGGTCTACCCGTCTCCAGGGCAGCGTGGTGCAGGAGAGAGCGCCGCCCAGGTGAGGCGGCCAGTCGCGGGGACAACGGGTCTGCCTCGCTCCAGGGAGGGCAGCAGTCACCGAGTCTACCCTGCTCCGAGGTCGGCGGGCCGCCGTGGAAAGCGCCCCCTAGGCGGCCGGTCGCAAGGGCAACGGGTCTGCCTCGCTCTGGGGAGGGCGGCAAACACCAGGCCTACCCGGCTCTGCGGCCGGCGGACTGCCGGGGAGGGCGCCGCCGAGTTGGCCGGTCATGGTCGGAACGGGTCTGTCTCGCTCCAGGAAGGGCGGCGGACCCGGGTCAACCCGGCACTGGGGTCGGCGGGCCGCCGGGGAGGGCTCCGAGGAGTCGGCCGGTAGCGGGGGCAACAGGTCTACCTTGCTCCGGGGCCGGCATCGGACACCAGTTCTACCCGGCTCCGAGTCCGGCAGGCCGCCGGGGAGGGCGCTGCTGAGTCGAGGCGGCCGGTCGTGAGGGCAATGCGTCTGCCTTGCTCCGGGGAGTGCGGCGGACACTGGGTCAAACCAGCTCCGGGGCCGGCAGGCCGTTGTGGAGGGTGCCACCAAGTCAAGGCGTCCGGTCGCTGGGGCAACGGGTCTGCCTCGCTCCGGGGAGGGCGGCGGACAACGGGTCGACCCGGCTCTGGGGCCGGCGGGCTGCCGGGTTGGGCGCTGCTGAGTCGGCCGGTCATGGGGACCACAGGTCTGCCTCGCTCCGGGGAGTGCGGTGGACACCAGGTCGACCCCGGTCCAGGGCCGGTGGGCCGCCAGGGAGCCGCGGAGTTGGCCGGGCTCGGGGGCAACGGGTCTGCCTTGATCCGTGAAAAGCGGCGGACACCGGGTCGACCCGGCTCTGGTGCGGCGAGACGCCAAGGAGGGCGCCGCCGAGTCAAGGCAGCCGGTCGCGGGGGCAACGGGTCTGCCTCGCTCCGGGGAGGGCGGCGTACACCGTGACTACCCGGCTCCGTGGCTCGCTAGCCGCGGGGGAGGGCGCCGCCAAGTCGGCCAGTCACGAGGGCAACGGGTCTACCTCGCTCCAGGGAAGGCGGTAGACCCTGGGTCGACACGGCTCCAGGGCCAGCAGGTCGTTGGGGAGGTGCCACTAAGTCGAGGCGTCCGGTCGCGGGGTCAACGGATCTGCCTCACTCCGGGGAGGGCGGCGGACATCGGGTCGACCCGGCTCAGGGGCTGACGTGCCCCAGGGGAGGGCGCTGCCGAGTCAAGGTGGCCAGTCGCGGGGACAACGGGTCTACCTCTCTCCGGATATGGCGGCAGACACCGGGTCTACCCGTCTGTAAGGCCACGTGCCGCCGGGCAGAGCGCCGCCGAGGCGAGGCGGCCAGTCATGAGGAAAACGGGTCTGCCTCTCTCCGGGGAGAGCGGCGGACACCGGGTCGACCCGGCTCTGGGGCGGCGAGACGCCAAGGAGGGCGCCGCCAAGTCAAGGCAGCTGGTCGCGGGGGGCACGGGTCTGCCTAGCTCCGAGGAGGACAGCAGTCACCGAATCTTCCCTGACCCGAGGTTGGCGGGCCGCCGGGGAAAGCGCCCTCTAGGCGGCCGGTCACGGGGGCAACAGGTGTACCCGGCTCCGGGGCTGATGTGCCGCCGGGGTGGGTGCCACGGAGGTGAGGCGGCGGTTGCGGGGGCAGCAGGTCTGCCTCGCTCCGGGGAGGGCGCTGGACATCGGGTCGACCCAGCTCAGGCTGGCGGGCCGCCGGGGATGGCGCCGCCGTGTCGGGGCGGCCGGTCACGGGGGCAACATGTCTGCCTCGCTCCGGGGAGCGCCGCAGTCACCGGGTCTACCCCGCTCCGGGGTCCATGCGCTGCCCCAGATGGCGCCCCTAGACGGCCGGTCGCAGGGGCAACGTGTCTGCCTCGCTCCGGGGAGGGCGGCGGACACGGGGTCTACCCGACTCCACGGCTGGCAGGCCGCCGGGGAGTGCGCCGCGGAGTCGGCCGGTCGTGGGGACCACGGGTCTACCTCGCTCCGGGTATGGCGGCGGACACGGAGTCTACCCGTCTCCCGGGCCGATGTGCCGCCGGGGAGGGCGCCGCCGAGGCGAGGCAAACGGTCTCGGGGACAACGTGTTTGCCTCGCTTCGGAGAGGGCGGCAGATCCTGGGTCGATTCGGCTCCGGGGCCGGCGGGTTGCCAAGGAAGGCGGCGCCGAGTCGAGACGGCTGGTCGCAGGGGCAACAGGTCTGCCTCGATCCGGGAAATGCGGCAGACCCCGAGTCTACCCGGCTATGGGGCGGCGAGACGCCGGGGAGGGCACCGCCGAGTCGAGGCAGCCGGTCGCGGGGTCAACGGGTCTTCCTGGCTCCGGGGAGGGCGGCGGACACTGGGCCTACCCAACTCCGGGGCCGGCGGGCCGCCGGGGAGGGCGCCGCGGAGTTGGCCGGTATCGGGGCAACAGGTCTACCTTGCTCCGGGGCTGGCATCAGACACCAGGTCTACCCGGCACTAGTCCGGCAGGCCGCAAAGCAGGGTGCCGCCGAGTCGAGGCGGCCGGTCGCGGAAGCAACGGGTCTGCCTCGCTCCGGGGAGTGCAGTGGACACCGGGTCAACCTGGCTCTGGGGCCGGCAGGCCGTTGGGGAATGTGCCACTAAGTCGAGGCGTCCGGTTGCGGGGTGAACGGGTCTGCCTCACTCCGGGGAGGGCGGCGGACATCGGGTCGACCCGGCTCAGGGGCGGACATGCCCCAGGGGAGGGCGCCGCCGAGTCAAGGTGGCCAGTCGCGGGGACAACGGGTCTGCCTCTCTCCGGATATGGCGGCAGACACCGGGTCTACCCGTCTGTAAGGCCACGTGCCGCCGGGCAGAGCGCTGCCGAGGCGAGGCGGCCAGTCGTGAGGAAAACGGGTCTGCCTCTCTCCGGGGAGGGTGGCGGACACCAGGTCGATCCGGCTCTGGGGCCGACGGGCCGCCAAGGAGGGCCCGGCCGAGTCGATGCGGCTGGTCGCCAGTGCAACGTGTCTGCATTTCTTCGGGGAGGGCTCCGGACACCGGGTCAACTCAGCACCAGGGCCAGGAGGCCGCCAAGGAGGGCTCCGCCAAGTCGAGGCACCTGGTCGCGGGGGGCAACGGGCGTGCCTCGCTCCGGGGAGGGCAGCATACACCGGGTCGACCCGCTCCAAGGCCGGCATGCTGCCGGGGAGGGCGCCGTGAAGTCGGCCGGTCGCGGGGGCAACGGGTCTGCCTCGCTTCGGGGAGTGCGGCGGACATCAGGTCCATCCCGGTCCAGGGTAGGCGGGCCGCCAGGGAGGGTGCCGCAGAGTTGGCCGGGCTCGGGGGCAACGGGTCTGCCTCGCTCCGAGGAGGGCGGCGGACACCGGGTCGACCCCGCTCCAGGGCCGGCGTGCCGCCAGGGAAGGTGCCACAGCGTTGGCCGGGCTCGGGGGCAACAGGTCTGCCTCGCTCCGGGGAGGGCGGCGGACACCGGGTCAACCCGGTTATGGGGCCGGCAGGCCGCGGGGGAGGGTGCAGCAGAGTGGGCCGGTGACGGGGGCAACAGGTCTACCTCACTCCCAGGCCCGCGGCGGACACCAGGGCTACCCGGCTCCAAGTCCGGCAGGCCACCGGGGAGGGCGCCGCCGAGTCGAGGCGGCCGGTCGCAGAGACAACAAGTCTGCCTCGCTCCTGGGAGGGCGGCGAACACCGGGTTGACCGGGATCCGGGAACGGCGGGCCGCTGGGGAGGGCGCAGTCGAGTCGAGGCGGCCGGTCGTGGGGGCAAAGGGTCTGCCTCACTCCGTGGAGAGCAGCAGTCAATGGGTCTACGGTGCTCCGAAGTCGGCGGGCCGCCAGGCAGGGCACCCTTTAGGCAACCGGTCGAGGGGGCAACCAGTCTGCCTTGCTCCGGGGAGGGCGGCGGACACCAGGTCTACCCAGCTCCAGGACAACAGGTCTACCTCGCTTTGGGGCTGGCGGCGGACACCAGGTCTACCTTGATCCGGGACAACAGGTCTACCTCGCATTTAGTCTTATTGCGGCGGACACCGGGTCGATCCGGATCACGGGCTGGCGGTCCGCCAGTGTGAGCGCCGCCGAGTCGGCCGTTCGTGGGGACCACAGGTCTGCCTCGCACCGGGGAGTGCGGCGGACATCGGGTCGACCTGGCTCCAAGGTAGGTGGGCTGCCGAGGAGGGCGCCCACTAGACGGCCGGTCGCGGGGGCAACGGGCCTGCTTCGCAACGGGGAGGGCGACGGACACCAGGTCTACCCAGCTCCAGGACAACAGGTCTACCTCGCTTTGGGGCTGGCGGCGGACACCAGGTCTACCTCGATCCGGGACAACAGGTCTACCTCGCATTTAGTCTTATTGCGGCGGACACCGGGTCGATCCGGATCACGGGCTGGCGGTCCGCCAGGGTGAGCGCCGCCGAGTCGGCCGTTCGTGGGGACCACAGGTCTGCCTCGCACCGGGGAGTGCGGCGGACATCGGGTCGACCCGGCTCCAAGGTAGGTGGGCTGCCGAGGAGGGCGCCCACTAGACGGCCGGTCGCGAGTGCAACGGTTCTGCCTCGCTACGGGGAGTGCGGCAGACAATGAGTCGACCCGGCTCCAAGGTAGATGGGCCGCCAAGGAGGGCACCGCCGAGTCAAGGCGGCTGGTCGCGGGGGCAACAGGTCTGCCTCGCTCTGGGAAAAGCGGCGGACACGGGGTTGACCCGGCTCTGGGGCGGCAGGTCGCCGGGGAGGGTGCCGCCGAGTCGAGGCGGTCGGTCGCGGGGGCAATGGGTCTGCCTCGCTCCGGGGAGTGCGATGGACACCAAGTCGACCCGGCTCCAGAGTTGGCGGGCCGCCGGGGAGGGCAACGCCTAGTCGAGGCGGCCGGTCGCAGTAGCTACAGTTCTGCCATGCTCCGGAGAGGGCGGCGGACACCGGGTCTACCCGGCTTCGGAGCCGACGTGCCGCCGGGGAGGGCGCCACCGAGTCAAGGTGGCCAATCGCGCGGGCAACGTGTCTGCCTCTTTCCGGGTATGGCGGCAGACACCGGGTCTACCCGTCTCCAAGGCCGCTTGCCGCCGGGGAGAACGCCGCCGACGCGAGGCGGCCAGTCGCAGGGAAAACGGGTCTCCCTCACTCCGGGGAGGGCGGCGGACACCAGGTCAACCCGGCTCCGGGACCGGCAGGCTTCCAGGGAGGGCGCCGCGGAGTCGGCCCATCGCGGGGGCAACAGGTCTACCTCGCTCTGGGGCTGGCGGCGGACACCAGGTCTATCTGGCTCCGGGAGAACAGGTCTACCACACTCCGGGGCCGGCGGCGGACAACACGACTAACTCACTCCGGGACAACAGGTCTACCTTGCACTTAGTCTTATTGCGGCGGACACCATGTCTACTCGGCTCCAGGGTCGGCGAACTGCCGGGGAGGGCGCCGCCGAGTTGGATGGTTGCGGGGGCAACAGGTCTGCCTCGCTCCGGGTACGGTGGCGGCCACCGGGTCAACCCGGCTCCGGGGCCGGCGGGCCGCCGGGGAGTGCGCCGCCGAGTTGAAGCCAACGGTCACGTGGGCAACGGGTCTGCCTCTCTCCAGGGAAGGCGGCCGACACCGGGTTGACCCGACTCCATGGTCGGCGGCCCGTCGGGTTGGGCGCCGCCGAGGCGGCCGGTCAGGGGGACAACGGATCTGCCTCGATCCGGGGAGGGCGGCGGACACCGGGTCGACCCCGCTCCGGGGCTGGCGGGCTGCTGGGGAGGGCGCCGCGGACTCGGTCGGTCTCGGGGGCAACGGGTCTGCCTTGCTCCGGGAAGGGCGGCAGACACCGAGTCAAGCAGGCTCGGG
Source organism: Erithacus rubecula (assembly GCF_903797595.1). Taxonomy (NCBI): domain Eukaryota; kingdom Metazoa; phylum Chordata; class Aves; order Passeriformes; family Muscicapidae; genus Erithacus; species Erithacus rubecula. Next base: position 112,612 of record NW_027636047.1, on the reverse strand, counting down.
GGCTGGCGGGCCGCCAGGGAGGGTGCCGCGAAGTCGGCAGGTCTCGAGGGCAACGGGTTTGCCTCGCTCCGGGAAGGGCGGCGGACACCGGGTCGACCGGGCTCCGAGGCGCACAAGTTGCCAAGGAGGGTGCCGCCGAGTCGAGACAGCCGGTTGCGGGGGCAACAAGTCTGCATCGCTCCGGGGAGGGCAGCAGTCACCGGGTCTACCCTGCTCCGAGGTCGGCAGGCCGCCGGGGAGGGCGCCTTCTTGGCTACCGGTCGAGGGGGCAACTGGTCTGCCTCGCTCTGGGTAGGGCGGCGGACACCGGGTCTACCCAGCTCTGGGGCCGGTGGACAGCGAGGGAGGGCTCCGCGGAGTCGGCCGGTTGCGGGGGCAAAAGGTCTACCTCGCTCCTGGTCCGGCAACGGACACCAGGTCTACCCGGCTCCAGGGTCGGCAGGCCGCCAGGGAGGGTGCCTACGAGGCGGCCGGTCACGGGGGCAACGGGTCTGCCTCGCTCCGGGGAGGGCGTCAGACCCCGGGTCTACCCGGCTCCGGGGCCGGTGGGCCGCCGGGGAGGGCGCAGCCGAGTCGAGTTGGCCGGTCGCGGGGGCAGTGGGTCTGCCTCGCTCTGGGAAGGGCGGTGGACACGGGGTCGACCCGGCTTTGGGGCTGGCGGCCCGCCGTAGTGGGTGCCGCCGAGGGGGACGGTCGCGAGAGAACGGGTCTGCCTCGCTCTGGGGAGGGCGGTGAACACCGGTCTACCTGGCTGTGGGGCCGGCGGACCGCGGGGGAGGGCGCCGCCGTGTCGGCCACTCGCAAGGGCAACAGGTCTGACTCTCTTTGGGGCGGGCTGTGGACACCGGGTCGACCTGGCTTTGGATCTGGGGGTGCCGCCAGGGAGGGTGCTGCAGAGTCGGATGGTCACATGGGCAACAGGTCTACCTCGCACTTAGTCTTATTGCGGCGGACGCCGGGTCGACCCGGCTCTGGGGCCAGTGGCCCGCCAGGGTGGGCGCCGCCGAATCAGCTGGTTGTGAGGACCACAAGTCTGCCTCGCTGCGGGGTGGGCAGAGGACACCTGGTCGACCTGGTTTTGGGGCCGGCAGGCTAACATAAATCAAATAAAGCTATTGCAAAATCATCTCTTTGAAGTAGTTCTACTATAGTCAAAACAGGATCTTGTCTCTCCAGATGTGCTTTCCTAAATCCTTGAGCAGTCACTGTAAATGTTTTATGACTTTGTTTTCCTTCTCTGAACAGTCACAAGGACACCATGACCTATGTTTTGCCTTTTCATTATCCCGGCGTCTTGCTATACACTGGGGTGAGTGTCAGAGCTGCAGCTAGGCTCCCAACATCTCCCCCTCTCTTTTCAAAGACAGTGTCTGCAATTCGTCTTATTTGAAAAGAAAAACATAGGATGACACAAGGTCCCATAACAATAACTATAATGATTGTTAGTATAACAACTTGCGATACACTGGGGTGAGTGTCAGAGCTGCAGCTAGGCTCCCAACAGTTTTTTTGGGTTTTTTTTTAACAAAAAGACTAATATTTAACTAACGGCACAACTCCAGCCTTTTTTTTTTACCTTTTGAAACCCCCACTTCCCATGGGCAAAGAGCAAAAGTAAGAATCCACCCTCATTCTTAACCTACCCCATGTACTCAGATGTTTTCTGCTTGCTCCGCCTCTTCATTCCATGCAGGAATATGGTTGTATTTGGTTCTTTGGAAAGGCCATATTTCAGCTTCAGCACCCTGAGGTTTCAGTGAACATCAGGAACTTCACATTTCCAAAGCTGCCTTCCCCCCATTTTCCTGGCTGATCACTGACACCCCAAGTCATGGATCACATCTGGGAATTACCACATGGACACATTGCCAGGTATCCAAAGCACTTGTACTACAGATTACAGTCAAATCCCAGGATAAGTAAGTGCAGGTGTATAATGAAGCCCACTTAAAATGAAACTGGTCTCAGGCTTGGGGTATAAGAATTCTGTAGTAAGATTTATGACCTTTAACAGGAACTTCATTATAAAGAAAGTGACTTTTATGTAATGAAAAGCATCTCTCTCTGAAGAGGAATGATGTGTTAACATCAGCAGAGCTGTGTTTCAGTGTTTTCTGTTTGCAATCCAGCACCATCATTGTCACCTAAAGTTCATTAATTATTCTAAAAATGCCATTACCCAAATGCAATTGTATGCAATTTTTAAATAATTTTCTTCAGAAAGTGGCATTTCATCTATTTTAAGTCTAAATTTTCCAGTAGAGCTTACCCTGTGTTCTTAGAATTACTCAATACATGAAAATACAAACATTAGTAATGAGCCCTATTAACACAGATTTCACTTCAAGCTAACTTAGATTTACTTCACACAGCTAAGTGAGTTCATTTCACTGGAAGAAGATTCTCTAAAGGAAAAAACATCAACTACTGTGGCAGATATTGCCCAATACATCGCTGAAAAGTAAATTCTACTGATTGGATTTTTTTTCATTCCCCCTGCCTCCATAGCACTTTTAAAAATACAGTCTTTTAATGATTGTTTAATTTTCATGTAACTAGAATATAAATCCTTTACATACTGCCTTGCTGCAGCTGCAGCATAATGTCTCACTTTTCATGGAAAAAAACCTAATTACGTGGTTCACCGAATTGCCTGTGGTAACACATCAATTTTATTTACATTCAAAAGTTGGACTTGAGTTTGTTCTCAGCACTCCAGTTAATTCCAAGCCCATTTTACACAATAGTTTCCCTGGATTCATTAGTAACACCTCACTCTGCTGTTATTGGGAGGGATTCCCAGCACTTTCCAGGCAGTTCCACTTCCACAGTTCTACCCCACTTTAAATACCCTGGATTTGCTCTAAGTCTGGCCTTGCTGGAACAGTTCTGCCAAAGGACCATCAAATGTCCCTCCAGAAGGCAGCTGTTAATGTTGCCTCTGGAATACCAACTCCTTTGCCCACAAAAACACCAGAGGAAAACAAGAACTATTGTGTCAAATAAAATCTAAAGGTTAATTACTCAAAATTTCAACTATTTCAGTCGAACTGAGCTTACATTTGGAAAGCAGAAAGATTATGAGGAAGCATGTGGATCCACTAGAAAATTTCTTGGCTTTACCTTCCATCAGTGTCTTTCATCTAAACTTTTTTCAAGAGGTAATTTGTTGCAATCAACAGGAAAACCTCCAAATTCCCAGCCACGAGCATAATTAAGATGTTAATTCTTGAGTGATATAAATAAAAGAAAACAATAAAAAGCATTTACATAAAAAGCTTTTTTATATATGGCCCTTTGGTAGATTTAAGACTTTTTTATAACTTTTTAGGCTTTGATATTGCCAGCTGTAAGAAGAGGGAAAATGCACTATGTGAGAATAAGCCATGGAATATCTTGAGCTGGAAGGACCCACAAGGATCAGTAAAGTCCATTTCTTGCCTAGAACTGGTAATGAATTCAAAAATGCTACTTGTACTCATTGGATCCTGCTCTGAGCACTGAGATTGCATGTTGTGTGGAGACAAAACCACTGAAGGAGAGAGGAATTAAAGCAAAGGTATGTGCAATCACAATTCCAAACAGGACACTCATTTTTATTTTTTTTTTATATAATTCCCATAAACCAATTTTCAAGTAAAAGGGGTAGAAGTAGGTGGTGGGAAGAACATTTATTTTTAAAAGAAAACAAAACAAAATGAAGACATCTCGTCCAGACACAATAAGGCTCTTGTCAACTTCATGTGTATAAAAGGAGTTGGCATTTTCCCATGAAGCAATTCCTTAATCCCAAATGATGGCATAATAACCTCATTTAATATGCCTCCTTAAAAGAAAAAGTTTATTTTGTCTAAGCTGAACTTCAACTGGCAATCACTGGACACCAATTACCAGTGTCAGATATAAGGGTCACAGAACAATTCTGAGGGCTGAGAAAGTAGGAATTCACTTTTCAATCCCATCTTCTTACCAAAAGAATGGAAAAGTTGAACTTTGTTTTCATGTCTTTGGGAATAATCTATGCTAGGCAATTAAGAAAATGCAAATGACTTATCTTATTGAAAATAATCAAGCCAGAAACAGACTTTTCAGTAACTTAATATTCCAATAAAGTCTTCTGTCATAGGAACCTACTTGTTAATTCCACTCGTGCTCAAGAACCGGCAATTAACCATTTTCAGATTTCACTTCAAATTATTAATAAGTGGTACTCAGCTGCTTGATATTCATTGCTGCTTTTTAAATGGAAAGCCTTCCAAAAGCCTTGCATTTCAGATCCTTTATTCCTTGTTCATGGGCTGCTTTTCCATGCCCTGTCTGCTCTCATTCCTGCTACCACTGGGCATGACAAGAGTTCTGGGGTTTGTGGAGTTGTTGTTGTAATTAAAATTGCTGTGATACACATCCCATGCTTTCACCAAAGCCCAGGGATCCAAGGAATAACCTTTGGGCAAATCCAAGGAAGTCTCCAAGCCAGCTGTAATGCAATTCCAGCAGCAACCCCTCCCTTCTTGCCCACTGCCATAATCTCATAGTAGAATGAAAAGACTGAGGAGCACTGTCATTTGAACAGCCATTTCATGGCAAGGGGGCTCAGTCTTCATTTCACACTTTGCTTCACACACTTAAAATACGTTTGAATAGGCAGGAACATCTTCTCATTCAATAATTAATGTATCTCACTACAGAGCTTAGAACATACTCTGTAATTCCTGACAGAGCTTCCAATTCCTTGCAATTGCAGAAATAAGACAGTACCCTGCAAGAACCTTAAATAGGCTCAAATTGAAATGGAAAGTAGATTTTTCATTACTTTATTCTCTTATATTTGTGGAACCCAAAAATAAATTTTTTCCAAGTTTTCCATTCGTTTTTTCTAATCCCTAATAAATGCTGACAAGCACTAACTACTAAACATTTACAGGCTAAACATTGACCTTATTTAGAAGACTTGACTGATGAATGAAACTTTGAAATCTGGCAGTTCATAAGAGAGAATCGAGAACCCTTCTTAGCAGGAATAAAAACAACTACATTTAGTTCTGGGGCAAGTTGCTCTCCTCAGGAAAAATCCTTAACAAACAGATCTGACACGTTCTACTTTCTTGTAGGTAAAAAATCAGCAAATTTCAGGTAGAGAAACAATAGCAGAAATTAATTTTGGTGTACAATCATGTGGGTTAATGTTGGTGCCCTGCACACAGCTCTTCCTACAGGCAGCATTTCTCCCTCTCCACTTTTATCAGCACCAGGGGATTACGGCTGCGCCAGCCCAATATGCCAAGAATTCATAAACAGGAACAAGCTGAAGCTCCAGGTTTTTCCTGTCACAGCTCAAATTTCAGCTACGTTTTTAAACTTACCAAGCTGCAAAGATCATGTGCAATAATCTTTCAGGAAAGACTTGCCTAATTCATCCAAGATAATCTATTCTTCATAAGCGTTTCCATCCAAATTCTTATATCCTAGTGAAACAGTGTATTTTTTCTGGGGAAGCAGCTGCAGAAATTAATGGATGAAGGGCAATATATGAGATAGAAATCCTAAATACCTACCAGAATCAGTGAGCTCAGACACACAAGCTACTAAGCTGATAGAAGGATGTAGTTTTATTTAAAGAGCTATAAAACATGCAGAATTTATTCATTTTTGAGTTCCTGTTTCACATCTGGCCAGCTTTCCAGAGCCCACCTCCAGTGCTGTGCTAAAGTCACCAACCTGTATCCTCAGTAGTGGTACACACCATAATCCCTGCAGTATTCCTGAGAACTCCAATATTCTGTACCACAAATGCAGCCAAGTGGAATATATCTACAATTCCACTACAGAGATTATAAATTGATAGACAAAACTGTCAGAGAATTATAGAATATTCTGAGTTGAAAGGGACCTACAAAATCATCAAGTCCAGCTCTTGGAGTGGTGTAAAATGTCAGAATAAACTGCTATTTGCAAAAGCAAAGAAGGGATCTGAGGAACAGATCTCCCTTCCCTATAATCTCTGTGGAACTCGCAGGGTCCAGGGCATGGGTGGGAGAAGAGAGAAAACCCAAGAGTTGAGTCTAAATTCTCTGTGATGCTCCAGATGGTATTTGGTCACCAAATGCAAATGAGAGCTCTGCAACTTGCAAATCCACAACATTCATGTCAAAAAGCTGCCAACAGTCAAAAATTCCCTCCTCTCCTTCCCCTTCTTCTGCCGGATACACAAAAAATGGATTTGTGGGAAAAGGTACTGTGGCTGGAACAGCTGCCAAACCTCTCCAGGCAATATCATTAAACAGCATTTATCCTTCAGAAAACCAAACTTCAACAAAATAAGGCAACGCCCAACTTTTTCAGACTTACAGAATCACTCCAGTTTTTCCTCACTCACTGACCCCACCCCAATTAGCTTTTTCCACCCAGCACTGAATAAAGATCTTCAACTCCTCATCCAGTTTTAAATGTCACCACAATAAAAACCAGAACAACATAGTCAAGTCTGGCAGGAAGAAGAAATGTAGGAGAATGTGCAAGAGACACCCCTGAAGTTCCCAGCTGCCTGGTTAACCCAACCACTCCACTGATCTATAACTGCTCTGCAAATAATTGTTTTTACTTAATCTCCCGTGACAGCATTTAATTATCCACAGTTTTGGAAAGCTACTACATAAACAACTCTCCTCGTACCTCCTGTTTACAACCAGTAAGTTGTTTTCCCTATGACTATTTGAAATGCTTTTATTAATGGCAGATTCGTTGTTTACCAAATCTTCAATGTTATAAAGATAAAAGAACCCTTAGAATTCATGAGCAAAAAAGTTTTTGAAGTGCTTCTGGAAGCAAAGCCTCAGTTTGGACTTTTCCTCCATCTACTGAAAGCAGTAAATATCATACAGCACTATTGGAGTGACTCTTACCCAGAAAAACCAAAAATTATCATTTAGACTTGAATTAATAAAACATAATATTTAAAAATTAAATTCTTTGAAATTCAGTTCTCACTAAATTATTTCACTTTCAAAGCACAAGATCTAGGCAGGAAAAGAGAAATCCAAAACTTTGTTTTTGATAAGAATTCATGATCTCACTAACAGGCATTATTCCCTAATGTTCCTATATCTCAGATATCCAATTTGTTTCAGATTTGCAGCATCAGATTCCTGGGACTTGTGCTCCTGAACATGTGAATACAACAGAATGAAGTTCTGGCCATGGAACTCTAAGTCACAGTGACAATCCAACCTGCAGGAGCAGCATTTTAAGCCAAAGCAGCTCATTTCCTGAGCAGGTTATCCCCCCCCCCCCCCAAAAAAAAAGCATAATGTTACCCTGGCCAAGCTGACAGGCAAGGAAAACTCTGCTTCAGTAACTTTCCTATTTTCTGTTTGTAAGCCCACATGGAAAAGCCCTTTATATTTTCAGGAAGTTAACTTCAACTATCATATAGTTCAGTATTGTGGCCTGTTTATACAATAAAAAGCAGAATAAATTTGTTCCTTTTGCCTTCTGGCTGCATGAAGCAGTGAACACAAACTGTGTCCTTTGTCCTATCTCAAGGAATCAATGGACATAAATGCCTTGTTCTGGCAGAATTTGAGGCTCAATATTTTGTCAATACTGATGTTTGAACTCTAAAATATACTGAACAGAGACCGACAGCCCTATCAGCAGGAAAATGTACAACACTTACACAATTTACATCACTTTGAACTATATCTGATAAGTCACTACAAGTGTTTCAATGTGCTTTTAATATAGAACAAGGAAATCTGTCCTTGTAGGATTTACACACGTGACAACAGAGGAGTTTCAGATTGAATTCCACTTAAAAGTTACTGCTCTGAAGGCTCCAGGCTGGAGGCTGGAACACCCTGAGTGCTGTGTCCAGGTCTGAGCCCCTCAGCTCAGGAGGGACACTGAGGGGCTGGAGCATGTCCAGAGAAGGGAATGGAGCTGGGGAAGGGGCTGGAGCCCCAGGAGCAGCTGAGGGAGCTGGGAAAGGGGCTCAGCCTGGAGAAAAGGAGGCTCAGGGGACCCTTGTGGCTCTGCACAACTCCCTGACAGGAGGGGACAACCAGGGGGGTTGGGCTCTGCTCCAGGGAACAGGGACAGGAGGAGAGGGAACAGCCTCAGGCTGTGCCAAGGGAAGCTCAGGTTGGTCACTAGGAGGAATTTCTGCATGGAGAGGGTTGTTAAACATTGGCTGGGGCTGCCCAGAGAGGTGGTGGAGTCCCTGTCCCTGGAGGTGTCCAAGGAACACATGGACGTGGCACTCAGTGCTCTGGCTGGGGGATCAGGCACATGTTGGACTCTATGACCTTGGAAGTCTTTTCCAAACTAAATAATTCTGTGGTTCCATAAAATTTTGAACCAGGTAATGTGTGACAGTGATGCTTTGCTATACTCTGCCCCATACTGCACCCAGCAGAAACAGGTTCAGCTGTCCAGACATTTAAGTGGATTTCCATACCTCCACCACTGGAAGCAGCATCACATTGTAACCAAGATGTCAGATATAAACAAACTCCATCAATTTACAACAGAAACAGAAGCATCACCTGTGACTCCCCTCAAATAAAAAGCTACTTTAGTCCCATCTACTGCATTTGAAATATTAAATAAACTATATTTCACTAAGAGAAAAGCATATATTATTAAAGCTTTGCTGGGTAAGTAGAAATATTACCCATTCCCTCATTCAAAACAGGTGCCTCATAAAAAATGAATGTCAGTGGAATGGCTCAGCACAGCACTTGTGAGCCATCTCTTTAATTATACATGATCATAGGGCTACCTGCATGGAACACACCCCAAGGTACTCAGGCCTCCATATCTGTGATTTTACAGGCTCTGGTGCCAAATAAACAATCTGGCAGCCATCAAAGCAGGAAGTTTGGAATGGTGCTTAGAACAGAATGAAAAGAAACAAATATACCATAACCCAGGACTAAACAGTGCAGGGTACAGGTGGGAGATAAGGGACAACTCCAGCACACTTGAGAAACAAAATATCCTGTGTACTTGAAACAAATTTTATCACCAAGTCACCAGAAGGTCTAAAGGTCATGAGGATAAAAAAATTATTGCAAGAACCTGATCCTTATGATTGTCTTGGGTTTTTTTAACTACCAAAACTGGTTAACTTCAGTCATTTTCTTGCAAGACACAAGGTGAAAATGGAGGTAAAATTCATACGGCCTAACAAAACACCTTTTAGTTCAGGCAACTAAAACTTGTCATACAATACACAACTGAAAAGAAAATAATATATACTGGATATAGTCAAATCCAAACAGGATCATAACAGACACAGTAGAAGTAACTTTATCATGGTAAGGCTCCACATTTTGGAGACTCTGAGGACAATCCCAGCTGCATAAAGCCTATAATCCCCAACCTATCACTGTCACCTCTGACCTACCTGCCCCTTCCTGCCTCCTGTTCCATTCACTTGCTGCAACTCGCCTTGGATCATGCTCAAATCCTGCAGCACGAGCAAGGAGCAAGTCCTGACCTCATGGATTTATGTGGGGTGCCATGGAGTTCACCTGATTCTACAGAAGTGATTTATTCCATCAGCTACTACCTTATGCCCAAGCTGGGGTATTATTATCATCATCACTCCTTAAACTAGAATCTACTCTATTTTAGAGATTCCACAAAAATCCAAGTCATGATGATGTGTACAGGTCTCCTGAGCTCAAGTTTCACTTTGCATTTTATCACATGGCAAAAAAAGTCAAATTTACAGGGTTGTTTTTTTTTTTTTTATTTTCCTGTAGGTCTTAAAACACAATGACAAAATCACATAAAGTAACAAATTAAAGCATTAAGAAAAAAATATTTCCTTTTCACTGGAAAAAGAGAAGCAACTGAGAAACAAGGAGTGTCTTACTGTGCAGCTGGCGGTGGATGGCATCGGCCAGGTTGGGCTCGTCCCCCCAGAATATCCAGAGCTCCTGGCAGTCGGGTTCGACGTCCCGGCGCCACTGGCACGGCAGGCTGGCCTGCAGGCAGCGGATGGAGCTCAGCAGGACGGGATCATCCTGGGCTGGAGCTGAAATGATGGGCCACAGTCCCCATGGCCTTCAAAGCTGTACCTACGCCATGGGATGCCCGTGAGTTCAGCCTATGGGAAACAAAAAAAAAAAAAAAAAACAAAAAAAAGAAAAACATCATTGGATTACTTCATAATTTAATATTCAGAGTTTGTTTCATTTTCATTGGTTAATTCCGCAATTCAAGTTCAAAAATCTTCCTATTCATAGATTTGCCTTTATTGCCCTTCAAGGTAAAAAAATGAATAAACAGCACTGAATAAACCTGGCTTACCCCTGCATTTAGGTTTTCACCACAACCTGACTCGCTTCTATTCATTTCTATTCTATTCATTTCCAACAGCTTCATTCAATTTCTAACCTTATTGTTATCTTATTGTCATCTTACAAGTTCGAATGGAAAAAAACCAAACAGGGAGAGGGAATAAGCCTCATTCCCTACAGGCTGCTTGGGGGCCACGTGAGCTCAATGTCAGCCCAAAAGTTGGCCACTTGAAAGCCACAAACAAAGTACCATAGCACTTAAGAAACCTGTGACTTACTGGAAAAGCTAAAACAGCTTCACATTGTGATGTTACAAGTTTACCAAATGGGCTTTTTATTTTGCCCAAATGAACAAAAGCAGAATATGGAATTTGCCATTTACTGCCTCTCAACCAGACAGAATTCTCTTATCAAGGAAGAATTAAAAGAACAGATTTGCTATCCAGATGTTTGGGAAAGGTTTTCTTTGGGACTGAACAGGTTCTCCAGGGAATGGGCACGGCCCCAAGGCTGCCAGAGCTCCAGGAGCGTTTGAACAACACTCTCAAGGATGCATAGGGTGGGATTGTTGGGGTGTCCTGGGCAGGGCCAGGAGTTGGATTCAATGATCCTGGTGGGTCACTTCCAATACAGAGTGTTCTGTCATTCTGAGATTTTCCTCCACTCCCAGTTTGCCCCATCCCTGTTGTACCCTCCCCCTTTCTCTCCTCTCTCCAGCACATGACAGGGAAACCCCCAGGACAGTCTGGTTGTTATCAAACACAACTGGTGTGTGTATACCCTGCTCACAGTGGGCTTGTACTCTACTCTCCAACCTGTTACCACATTCCTGCTGCTGCTATTCCCTGCACTGCTTCATTTCCAGCGTTCACACCTTCCCTTGGCTGCCCAGAAGCAGCCGGTGCTCAGTTCCCAAGCGCTCCTGCAGGAACAGCCAGCTGCTCTGCTGTGAGGAGTGAAACACTCCAGGGCAGCAGCTACACCTCTGATGAGAGAGGGCATTGCCAGGAACAAGGAAAAGAGCCAGCAGTGGAAACACTGACTGTAAGAATGAATTTTTACTCCTAAAGAAAACCAAAGACTTGAGGATCACTATTCCTCCCACTGTCATCACCTGTGTAAAAACATTCAACTTCTCCTCCAAAACCCAAATTCCCTATCACACACAGAGGACTTCCTTTTTCGAGATCACAAACTTAGTCCATTTACAAGTTTAAACTCTAAAATTTACTTCTGTCCACCACAGTAGCTAGAAGGAGCCTGCCTGGTTCAAGAGCTAGCTGGTGAACTGCTGAGGAGCTGAAGGTGATGCTCATCATACCAACTACAGAAGTAAAAAACACAAGTATTTCTTGGATCTTGTAAATGCATTCTTTGAAATAGTTTCACCCCGTTTCTGTATACTGCCAGGCACAGCAGTTCCTGGGACTCTGCCTCAAGGGCTCTTTCCCCAAACACTGATTATCCACTCAACTGTCCTCTGAAGAAGCCTCACCAGGCACACAGCCACACAGCGCAGCACTGGGAAGAGGAAAAACCTATGGAACAGTGAACAGCGGGGAAATTGGGTTTATTGTGTGCAGGCCCCTAAAGCACCAGGCATCTTTAGCTCCACAGGGCAGAAGGGACTCTGCTATCCCATATCCTGCCAGCAGGACACCAGTCCTGGATTGCCCCAGCTGGAGGCTCCCTGCAGCCAGCATTGAGCTCTTGCACTCAGACAGAAATGCTGATCAGCCATCCAAAGGGTTGGGAACTATAGAAAAGGAAATGGGAAAAGATAGTCCAGACTGGCTGAGATACACAGCCATGTGCCACCTTCCTGGCACAACAAGGGCAGGGGAATGCAGGAGGAAGAGGCAAAATGGAAGGAGTAAAGCTATTTTTTCCATAGCAGGGTGCTGGAATTCCTCATACTCTAAATAAACAGTCTAAGAGAAAGTGCTCCTCCAAAACATCTACATCTGCTCTATGTGTGTCCTCAGCTATAGCTTGGACAAGGAACGGGCAAAGTTTCTGAAACAGAATAATGAATTCAACTATGAACCACAAAACACCAAGAATTAGTGCCAGCATAGGCAACCTGCAAAAAAATGAAGTTAAATGTTTGTGCCTTAACCAGCTAAGAACATATGCTAAGTCACAAAGAGCATGGAACAGGAAGATGATGAAAACCAAAACCAAAAATCCCAACTGAACAAAGGACCTTACCAAAAGCAGCACTCTCTTGATCCACACAGCAAAAGCCAGAGCTCAGCTGTTTCAAAGAGCAGAGAGGCTCCTGTGGCTTCCTGCCAGCTCAGAGGTATCACTCCAACATCCCCCCCAGAGGAGGGATGAAACAGAGTCAAAGAAAGCACAGTGAAATCAGCAGAGCTGCACCCAATTTAATTCTGCACTAACAAACTCCTGGAGCCTAATTCTGTGGACTGTGAGGAATGATAAACTACTAACCTGGATCACACCAGTGGCCACCCACACAGAGACTCCTGAGAAAAGGGAGAGACAAGTCCTGGGGCTTTGGACTCAGCAGCAGCATTAAATGAGCTCTCACACATTGCTTCCCAGTCCAAGTTGCAGAGATGTGGTTCAGCACATGTATTGGGATGTCTGTTTCTGTTTAAATTTTTAATAGGTAAGCATCAATAGTAATCCCTCAGAACTTCTGGATTATGTCCTCATGTTAATTAAAACTGAATTGAAACAGAGATTTGAATCCAGAAGGGATACACAAGAGCAGACTACACCCAAAACACACATTCTACGCCTCTCCTGACATTCTGTGTAAAGTATTTAACACACTATAGGGAGAAGATCTGCACCCACATGGGGATTTATTTACACTAATTTCTTTAAACAAACCAACAGTCCTGGTTTGAAGAGGCCTTCATCTCTAGCAGGGGTTGCACAGACAAGACAAGCAGTGGGCTATGGTTCTGGGAACTGTTCTGAAGAGCCAAATGTGGTTTCATTTGTGCTTCATTGGCAGTGAGCACAGGCTGACCCAACACAGCCTCCTCCTCAGTCCCAGCCATGCATTTCCATGTCCCAGCCTGATACTGGATCTGGCTGTGGAATCACTCAGTGAATGGGATCACTTCACCAACTTAAAGAAGAGAATGCAAGAGAAAGAGAAATGTTTCCAGGCTCAGCACCCTGACAACTCATCCTGCAGCCAGGGCATCACCGAGCAGCCCCAGGAGAGGGAGGGAGAGTGGAGTAGGATCTCCCCTGCCAGGGACAGCTCCAGCCAGAATAAACACAACTTTCAGTGCACCCAGAGTGCTGTGCACGTACACCCCAACCAACACAAGCAGCACTGGTGCCAGAGCAGGCCTGGCCTGGGTGCCCTCCCTGCAGCACTCAGCTGCTGCTCAGACATTCACACTGAGCTGGGCTGACTCAAACCCACAAGGGTTGGATTCAACGACTTTTTCCTCTACTCAGATCAGTCCCCACACCTGATTCATTAAGCAGCCACAGAGATGCTTGTACCGGGAACTCTGAGGACAGCAAAGCAGGTCAGGGAGGGCAGAGCTGCTCTGATTAGTAAAACTGCTGGTTTGAAAGCAGCCTGAAACACTGAGACAGAAACCAAAATTGCCAGCCTGAGGACAAAACTGTGAACATGCTGTTTAACTCACAACTGGCTAAAGATGAATGCAGAACAAAGCAGAACTCTTGCCAGGTGATGTAATCTACTGTGTCCCTTGCATCTCTTCCCATATGCACAGTTTTGGCTTATTGCAGTTGCTACAATGTTTTTAATACTAAAATGCCTGACCAAAAAAAACAAAAAAAAAGGGACTTACAAATACTTCTTATTATCCAACACTGTTAGCAAATCATGCATTAAATGAGATTTTTGCTTTGGTTTATAAAGGAACATGTGTTATGGAAGACTGTGCTGTGAAGGGTTCAACTGCTCAGATAAGTGGGGCTGTTTTGAAATGGAGTTTTTTCCCAAGTTCAGCTAACTGCAGTTGGACACAGAATATTTGTGAGACGCCAGTTCTAAATGCACTGGGCCAAGCGTGTGAGGAAACAGAGAAATTGGATCTCTAACAGTAATACCCAAACCCTTCACTAACATCCAACTTCTTACAGAATAATTCCCAAGACAAAAAAAGATCTGTTTCTGATGTTTTCAAAAGCAGCTGTCAGGGTAGAGGAGTGTGTTCAAATTCCACACAGGCATCCAAAACCACCCAAAACATCCCCAAGAAATAGCCATTAATGAAAGCAGTGCATTGCCAATGTCTTTATTGAGATGCATGGCCTTAGAATGATCACACAGAGTCCCTTGGAAAGGGACACAGGCTCAGGTTTCAGCGACCATCATCACACCCTGCAGAGTGAAACAGCCTCAAAAGAGATGAGCAGAGAGTGTTCAAACCTCTGATCCCCCCTGCACACACCGACAAGCAGAGAGACACAGAAAGCAAATTAGCACTCTCTTTCACACCCTGCTGCCCTAAATACAGACACCTCCACATGGACCTGCCACAGCTCAGGGCTCCAGGACACCATCCACGACTGTGAATTCATAGAAGACAGAAAACCTAAGCTCTCATTCTTTCCCCCCTTCAGGCTTAAATCACAATAATAGGCAGGCTGGGAGGGTCTTCTGCTGATCTCATCGTGCTCCACTCAGATTGGTAGAGTTTAGACTACTAAAAATCACAATTCTCCAGTAGCATTTCACAGTACACAACTTGGTGCTGGCATACACCCAGCAACCCTGAAGATATCATTAGTGCTGGGGAGCCACTGTGACTGTTTTCCTCTTCTGCAGCCCTTGCAGATGAAACACAAACAAACTCATCTTCCACCTCCTCTTTTATTTCCCATCTCCACCAAATGCTTTTTGGCCTCTGCTTTATGGGAAATGGACAGGCCAACTCTAAATTAACTTCTCCAGATCACTTGAGTAATTCCACCCATTTTAATATACAAAGTTCCCTTGGAGAGATTATACAATAATATAGACACAGCAGAAGGACAAAGCGGGAAAGCATGAAAAGTTTGAGAAATTCTTGTATTTGGCCACACCAAGTATAATGCAGAGCTATTTTTTAACTACTTTGTCCTTCTTGACATTAAAAACAGTGACTAAAACTATATAAATATGTTATTTTTTTCCTGCTTCATATAGTACAGAAAAGTAAGAAAAGCTAAGACAGAGGTTGCAGAGTGTAGAAAATCATTACCCTGCTACTTTCAAAACAGAAAAGATACATTGGAAGGGAGGTAAGATCATATAATTAATAGAAGAACTAGACATCCATCACAAAGGCCCTCAGCTCCAGCCCTGCTTTCTCAAAGACTTTCAACATGATAACGTTCAGGTCATTTTATTTTTCACACTTCTCCAATTTGAAACAAAACAAAAACCAAGTATAAAAATACTTCCTAGTTTCCTGCCTAAAAGGTGCCACTCAGACAAATTCAGGTCTGCCAAGTGCTTCAAACATAACTTTCTTTAATGGTCTTAAAAAAAAAAAAAAACAATGCAAGACACCTCATCACTTCTACAAACACATTTCAGGTAAACAAAGGGAATATAAAAGCTTTCATCAAATGTCCTTCCAACCAAGGGAAGATGTTAAGCTGCCCAGAGTACCTTAAAACATTTTATTTGCCAGCCTCTGAAGTTAGGCTCAGTCTAAACAATTCCTCTAATCTAGAATTTTGTTTGCTTCTACGTAGGAGAGTAGTTGCTAAGTATCTTTAGTCTACAATTTATGCTTCAAATTGGAACATAAAACATGTAAATACCATATATATGTTTGCCAGTTTTATTAGTGTCTCATCTTGAGAGCTTCATTCAAGTAAGTAGCTATTCTGAAGCCACCAGAGACTCATACTGAGGACTACTCACATGAGTGAAAATCTGCATAAGAAAGCCCTTAGTTCATAGTCCAAGAATTTAAACTGTAGTTAAAGGTGTCATGGGAATTACACCACCATTTTAATTAAATGCTGTAAGATCTTGCAGACAGACTCAAGATTAGCACCATCTGTTTTGGTTACAGTGTCTCATTTCACTACATCATCCTCACACAGCAATGAAATATCATTGCACACTCCACTCCAGCCATTTAAATACCAGATAAAAGTTATGTCATGTTGATACACTTTACCAGGAAGGAAGGACAAAAAGACCAGGACAGAGGGACTGAAAACTACTCTGTAACAAAGTGTTGCTTGTGGGGGAGGCAAACACCATCCCCTCTAGCAGTGAAATAAAGTATTTAGTAACATCTGCCTAAATCCTTGTCAAGTGAATTGAAAGAATAGAGGAGACTGCTTAACTAAAAAATTCATTTTCTTCACAGCTTTACAGACTGTTTGGACACCCTGAGAGAGATTCCTATTCCCACAGCACAACTGAGCAGTGCCAGCACCTGTCCACAGACATTCCCTGTCTGTTCTGCTGGGTCACAATGGAATCTTAAGGTTCCATAGTATCACAGATGACTCCTTGGGTCCATGAGGCCCCACTGTCACCAAATCTCCAAAATATCAGAATAAGATTCCTTAAAAGTATTTTAGTGTTAAAGAGGGCATCAATTTTCTCTGACCTCAGGTCCAATGTGGGATAACTCCTAACCTTATGTGGACGCATTATTCTACAAGTGTCTTGCTGATATTCAGTTGCTACATGTGTATTTCAATTTGCCCATTTCAATAAAACCCGCCCCAAATCCCCAAGTTCCCCTTGTTTTCTTCTATCACTGCACCCTTGAGCTGGATAACTTCATCTTGTCCATCAACTGTCCCTGCTGGGAAAGCAGCCCCTGCATGCCTTGTTCCAGTGCCAAAAGTTCACAGGCATAGTAAAAGTTTAATTCAACTTCTTGGTATCAAGGCCAAGGCTTTGTGTGGCCAGGCAGAGGCAGGCAGGATGCAGAGCTGTCAGCAAAGGAAGGGGCAGCGAGGTGGGGCAGCCGGGGGATGACGACAGCCTGCAGGGACAGAGGGCAGGGCATGGACACCGTAGGACAGCCTGGGCTGCAGAGGGCACAGGGATGGGCAGCAGCTGAAAGGCCCTGCCAGAGCCAACTGCTGCAGCACTTGGGCCATGGCTGCTGGCCCTGGGCCTGAGGCCAGCAGGGGACAAGTGAGCCTTGCTGTGCTGGGGCCTCATTGCCTCCTTGTCCCTGCTCAGCAGCCTGGCAGGGGCTGCCCCATGGTCCTGCCCTTGGCATTGCACATCCCCAGAGCCCAGTGCCCTGGGAAGAGCCCTGAGCAATGAGGGAGGGACAGGATCTGCCTTGCCAGGGGCTGGGGCTCAGCCCTTGGCCCTTTGCATTCCTGAAACACATCCAGCTGTGCTCAGCACCAGAGACACCTTTCCCTGCTTTGTCCCCACCTGCCATCAGTGCCTCCAGTGTTCTGCTCTAACTGGGACCTGGGGACACTTTCTCAGTCCTGTCCCTCACTGGGATCTAGTTAAATATGAGAAACTTCAGTGCTTCAATCTCACTTGGAGCTCTTGAGAAGTTTTTTGAGCACACTCTCTCAGGGACTGAGTCTGATGCAAACAGCACCAAAGCCCTGAGAGGGTGATTCAAGTCCTTTTGCTGTGCCTGTGCTGCTGAGCTGGGCCAGGCTCCAGCACAGAGGCAGCTCCTGGCAAGGGCAGCGCTGCAGAGAGACAGCTCTGCCCAGGAGCAGCTCCTGTGACAGCCCAGCAGGGCTGGGGCACTGCCAGGGCATGGCAGGGACACGAGCAGGGCACAGGCAGAGCTCACAGTGCTCAGCACTGGCAGGGGCTGTGTCATGTCCCAGAGGGGGCTGTGGCACAGCAGCACCTCTGTGGCTGTGTCATGGAGCCAGAGAGCAGCTGTGATGTCAGAAAGGGGCTGTGTGACAGCACAGGGTGGGTTGTGTGAGGTCACAGATTGGGCTGTGACATCACAGAACAGGCTGTGATATTGCTGAGTGGGCTGTGACAGCACTGGACGGTTGTGTGACACCATAGAGAGGGCAGTGAGGTCACAGAGGAGACTGTGCCATCATAGAGGGTGGCTCTGTGATATCAGACAGCAGGCTGTGACATTACAGAGCAGCTGTGTGATGTCCCAGAGAAGGCTGTGGCATCAGAGAGTGTGTTCTGCCATCACAGGGTGGCTATGTGACATCAGAGAGGGGCTGTGACATCCTGGAGCAGGATGTGACATCACAGAATGGCCGTGTGACATCCCAGGGCAGATTGTGTGACATCACTGCAATGACTGTGACTTCACAGATCACAGCGGCTGTGTGACGTCACAGGGGTTATATGATATCACAGGGCATTGTGACATCACAGGGCTGTGTGACAGCACATGTGGCCGTGTGACACCACTGGGGGCTGTGTGACATCACAAGGATTGTGTGACATCACAGGGCTGTGTGACATCACAGGGGCTGTGTGACATCACAATGATTATGTGACATCATAGGGTGCTGTGTGACATCACAGGGGCTGTGTGACATCGCAGGGGCTGTGTGACATCACAATGATTTTGTGACATCATATGGTGCTGTGTGACATCACAGGGGCTGTGTGACATCATAGGGTGTTGTGTGACATCATAGGGTGCTGTGTGACATCACAGAGCTGTGTGACATCACAGGGGCTGTGTGAGGTCACTGGGGAGGTCACTCTGCCGCGTTCCCCCCTCACAGTCCAACGCTGCTCGTGCACAGGGGGTTCCCCTGTCCCCCCCAGGTCCCCCTGCCCCCGGTGCCGCAGTCTCCCCCAGAGGATGTTCCATGAGATCGACCCCAGAGCCTGACACGGGGACAGGGGCCGGGCCCTGGGGGTGGCACAGGGGGACAGGGACCCCCCGGCAGCGTCCCCGTGTCCCAGGGCCAGAGCCTGGGCCAGGGCTCCTTCACCCTGTTATGAGCCAGGGGCTGAGAGCATTTAAAAAATCCCCAGCACGGGATCAGCAAAAACCAGATTTAATATTAAGCTGCAGCACTGTGATAAATGATCTCCCCTGAAGGTTGTAAATGAGGATTGTTAGAGAGTTGGAATTGTCACTTACCTTATCATGTGATACACTGTTCTGTATGACCCCAGTTCATTCTTTAATCCGGTTGTTGTATTCCCTTCCTTAAATCCAGTTCGTTGTATTCCCTGTTCCAGTTTGTTCCCTGTTACTTCCCACTTCTGCCCTCTCCCCTACCTCATTTCCGGCCTGGCTGCTGCTGCTCCCCTCCTGTCCATCAATTGAAAGAACGCGCCCAACATGTAAAATCGCAAAGCTCCCGAAACACCACTCTTCAGGGGAGTTCCCTTGAAGAGAAAAAGCCCCTGGAACAGCGAGCCAATACAAGATTCGGGAACCCTCCAGACACCATACAGTCAGCTACGGGACCAACTGCTAAAAATTGCCTTCGTCCTCCAGTTGTAATGTCACCATCTTTTAAAAAGCGAATTTACATACAAACAGCCCTAAACAACACTGGACACAGCAAGTCTATGGGCAGTCCCACGCACTTAGAAATGCACACCCCCGTTTCTGTGAGAGTTCACAGGGGGTGTGTGTGGTACCTCGTTTCTGGCGTGGCTAGGCAGCAGTACCGCCATGGAACATTCCCTTGGGTTCCCTGCTGCTTCTAGTAATAAAGAGCTCCGTAGTTAAAGGCTTCGGTTCTGGGCACGGGGCTCTCCGGCCGCTCTGGGATTGATGATCACCCACAGCAAAGGGAGAGAACAGGAGAAAGAGAGAGAAGGAGATTGGCAATCAGGGCTCGCAGTCGCAGCGCCCAGTCCTGCTCCGCCGGGGCTCGGAGCCGCAGCCGCAGGAAAAAATGGATCCGCGGCTGGCGGTGCTCGCCCCGCTTTGGGCCGGAGGCGGCGGGTTGCAGGCAGAGCTGGAGCGCAGGCCCCGGGAGCTGAGCACAGCCCGGCCCGGGGGTCCCGCAGTGCGCGGCCGAGGAGGGTCCCGGGGGATCCCGAGAGGGAATCCAGGGGAATTCCCGGGAATTGCCCCGTGCCCTCCCCCGCCCGCGCTCCCCGCAGCCGGCAGCAATGCCAGGATCTGCCCGGCGACCGGTGACGCCTCTGCACACTCGGGCTGCCATTGGCTGGCAGGAAAGAGCAGCGCCAATGGCGGGGCCGGAGGCTGCTCAGGGGCGGGGCCGGGGCTGGGGGCGGGGCCGCAGCCGAGCAGCGCCATGGCTCCAGGGCTGGGCCTGGGGCGCTCCTGGGGGCCCCGGGGGGCGGCCAGAGCTGAGGGGGACCCCCGGCCCCGGGACTCTTTGATCGCCCTTTCTGGACCACGGAGGGGCCCCTACACCCCCATTCCTGGGCGCCTTGATCCCCCCCAAACCCCCATTCCCGGCCATGCGTTTCACCCTGCACCCCCTTATCCGGCACCAGTAACCCCGGCATCCCTTTCCCGGCCATCCCGCCTCTCCTAGCCCGCAGAGTCCCCTTCTCCTTGACCCAGAGACCCCCTGCACCCCTATTCCTGCCTTTCCCAGCACCCAGCCCCTCCTTCCCTCAACACTGGGGACACCCTTGACCCCTATTCCCGGCCATCCCGGCTTTCCCCGCCCTGTGCTGCAGGTGGGGACACCGGGGACCCTTGGAGCTCCCTTTGCTGCATCCAGGGAACCCCTGCTGCAGGAGGTTTCCGCCTGTGCCCTCCTGTCCCACGGCAGCGTCCGCGGATCCCATGGGCTCGCCAAGGACGGCCGGGAATTCCTCTCCTTCCAGCTGCGATCCGGGACATTCGTGGTGGCCGCCGGCGCTGCCCAGGTCACCAAGAGGTGCTGGGAAACTGAGGAGATCGAGGCTGAGGAATTCACAGATGACCTGGGGCACACCTGCCAGGAATGTCTCTGGAAATATGGCAGGGATGAAACCAGAAGGGGAAGAATCCCATGGAAGTTCCCTCCTGGAGTGCTCTGCCTGGGGTGTTCTGTGCAGTGCGGCAGACAGTGAGAAACACTCCTAGGCTGTCACTCATCACAGTTCTCAGGGTTTTGGGTGAGATGCCTGCAGCAGATCCAGCGCTGAGGGGAGTTCAGGGGGGTCCCTTAGCATTTGGGGTCCCCTGGGATTTGCAGAGAACCCCCCGGTCCCCCCAGGATCTCCCTGAACACGCTGGCGCTGCCCGAGCGCAGTGAGAAGGTTCATACCCAGCACGGGGTCCCAGCTCTGTCACCGGCATCGCCCAGGTACCCCCAAAACCTCCCGGGAACCCCAAACCCCCTGGGGCTCCGCTGCCGGAATCAACGGGAATGGTGTTGCACTTTTAAGTGCAGTTTCAGTGGAGCCTTCCAATTGACGGCTCTTTAAAGCGGCGATGGTAGAGACAATCCCTAAAATCCACCCTGGGGGACAAAACATCCCCTACAGGGGGTTGTAGTGGGGGCTCCCCTACAAATGTCACTTTAAGCCGTCATGATCCCCCCTTAAAAGGGGCCTTTGGGGCAGTGTCTCCACAAATACGCTAAAATGGAGAGGAAAACGCACCCTTGTAGTGGTGGGATCCCCCCCACCAAAAAAATTAAAAAGCGAAAAACTCCTCTTCAAAGGTGTCTGAAGAGCCTTAAACGCCCTCACAGAGGGACAGGATCCCCTCCTGTGCTGGGGCCGCTCCGAGCCGGGAACTCTCCCGTTCGCTGCACTCGGGGGAGCCCCGAACGACGACGGGTCCTGGGCTGAGCCCCCACTCAGCCAAGGGTGCAGAGGGAACTGGGGGGGCTGGGACAGGGCTTGGGGGTCCTGGGGATAACTGGGGGACCCTCAGTGGGTCCCACTTCCCGCTGTCCCCCCACTCCCGCCCCTTTCCCATTGTTCCCCCCAAATCTCCGCTCCCCCCAGCCGGGTTTGGGGGTGACCCAGCCCTTTCCCTTCGTGTCCCGGCCCGGCCACGCGGCCAGAGGGTCGGAGGAAGGGGAGGAGGAGGAGGAAGAGGAGAGACAGAGGAGGAGGAAGGATAAGGAGGATCGAGAGGAGGCACCACGTGCGTTCCCCGCTCTCTGTATCCGCAGCTCCTTCGCCCCCAGACCATCGCCCCCCGCATCCCGCAGGTGCCCGGGGAGGGGGAGCTCGCCCCAAATATCCTGGGTGGTTTTTTTGAAGGGGGGAGGGGTATTTGGAGCTGACACGAAATAGATTTGTGTTATAAATGCATGACATGTTGTTGGCTCTTTGCAAGTATTGGGATAAATGCTATATGTATAATGTTAAAATAGCATTTCTATATGGATATAGTCTTGGTTAATAGTAAAAGTCAGACATAAGTTTTTTAGAGATAGTTTGCTTAAACTACCTGCTTAGTCAAAGATAACAGCCCGTGAACATGTGATGGGGACCCTGCAGCTGACAAGACAATTATCAACACTCACCGGCTGGGACCACCACCCAAATTAAAAGGGAGAAGGAGAAGAATAAAACCACAAGCCAAGAAACACGCAGGCTCTAAAAAGGCGGACCCAAGGAGTGGCCATGCTAAACAGTTCCCAGAAACAGCTGACTATGCATGAAGGTCTATGAATATGTAACAAAGGGATGGATTGTAAAAGGTATTTAAAGGGGTGTTCCCGAAGCAGCGGTGTGCTCTGGGCAGCATGCCAAGCACCCGGCTGATTTAACCCTTTGCTTTATGTATGTCTATGTATAGCTTTATGTATAGCTGTGATACATATCAAGGGACATCAAAAGGGAATGACTCCAGAAATAAGGGGAAATGACTTGGCAGATCAAGAAGCTAAAAGATGCAGCAGAAATGGGGTCAAAAAATGTCATGCTAATTTTGACCCCAGAAAAGGAAGAATTAGCAATTCCAAAATTTAGTGAAGCTGAAGAAAAAGAATTAAGAAGGAGAGGGGAAAGTCAGACAAATCTGGGAAATGGAAGCTTCCTGATGGCAGGCAATTACTTAATAAGGCACTCAGTAGAAAAATA
>NW_027636047.1:64609-88886 GCF_903797595.1 Erithacus rubecula | reverse complement strand
TGTAAATTGATGGAGTTTGTTTATATCTGACATCTTGGTTACAATGTGATGCTGCTTCCAGTGGTCATGGAAATCCACTTAACTGTCTGGACAGCTGAACCTGTTTCGCTGGGTGCAGTATGGGGCCAGAGTATAGCAAAGCATCACTGTCACCACAGTATCTGGTTCAAAATTTTATGGAACCACAGAATTATTTGTTTGGAAAAGACTTCCAAGGTCATAGAGTCCAAACATGTGCCTGATCCCCAGCCAGAGCACTGAGTGCCACGTCATGTGTTCCTTGGACACCTCCAGGGACAGGGACTCAACACCTCTCTGGCAGCCCCAGCCAATGTTTAACAACCTCTCCATGCAGAAATTCCTCCTAGTGACCAACCTGAGCTTCCCTTGGCACAGCCTAAGGCTGTTCCCTCTCCTCCTGTCCCTGTTCCCTGGAGCAGAGTCCAACCCCCCTGGTTGTCCCCTCCTGTCAGGGAGTTGTGCAGAGCCACAAGGGTCCCCTGAGCCTCCTTTTCTCCAGGCTGAGCCCCTTCCCCAGCTCCCTCAGCTGCTCCTGGGGCTCCAGCCCCTTCCCCAGCTCCATTCCCTTCTCTGGACATGCTCCAGCCCCTCAGTGTCCCTCCTGAGCTGAGGGGCTCAGACCTGGACACAGCACTCGGGGTGTTCCAGCCTCCAGGCTGGAGCCTTCAGAGCAGTAACTTTTAAGTGGAATTCAATCTGAAACTCCTCTGTTGTCACGTGTGTAAATCCTACAAGGACAGATTTCCTTGTTCTATATTAAAAGCACATTGAAACACTTGTAGTGACTTATCAGATATAGTTCAAAGTGATGTAAATTGTGTAAGTGTTGTACATTTTCCTGCTGATAGGGCTGTCAGTCTCTGTTCAGTATATTTTAGAGTTTGAGCATCAGTATTGACAAAATATTGAGCCTCAAATTCTGCCAGAACAAGGCATTTGTGTCCATTGATTCCTTGAGATAGGACAAAGGACACAAATTGTGTTCACTGCTTCATGCAGCCAGAAGGCAAAAGGAACAAATTTATTCTGCTTTTTATTGTATAAACAGGCCACAATACTCAACTATATGATAGTTGAAGTTAACTTCCTGAAAATATGAAGGGCTTTTCAATGTGGGCTTACAAACAGAAAATAGGAAAGCTTCTGAAGCAGAGTTTTCCTTGCCTGTCAGCTTGGCCAGGGTAACATTATGCTTTTTTTTGGGGGGAGGGGAAATAACCTGCTCAGGAAATGAGGTGCTTTGGCTTAAAATGCTGCTCCTGCAGGTTGAATTGTCACTGTGACTTAGAGTTCCATGGTCAGAACTTCATTCTGTTGCATTCACATGTTCAGGAGCACAAGTCCCAGGAATCTGATGCTGCAAATCTGAAACAAATTGGATATCTGAGATATAGGAACATTAGGGAATAATGCCTGTTAGTGAGATCATGAATTCTTATCAAAAACAAAGTTTTGGATTTCTATTTTCCTGCCTAGATCTTGTGCTTTGAAAGTGAAATAATTTAGTGAGAACTAAATTTCAAAGAATTTAATTTTTAAATATTATGTTTTATTAATTCAAGTCTAAATGATAATTTTTGGTTTTTCTGGGTAAGAGTCACTCCAATAGTGCTGTATGATATTTACTGCTTTCAGTAGATGGAGGAAAAGTCCAAACTGAGGCTTTGCTTCCAGAAGCACTTCAAAACCTGTTTCGCTCATGAATTCTAAGGGTTCTTTTATCTTTATAACATTGAAGATTTGGTAAACAACGAGTCTGCCATTAATAAAAGCATTTCAAATAGTCATAGGGAAAACAACTTACTGGTTGTAAACAGGAAGTACGAGGAGAGTTGTTTATGTAGTAGCTTTCCAAAACTGTGGATAATTAAATGCTGTCACAGGAGATTAAGTAAAAACAATTATTTGCAGAGCAGTTATAGATCAGTGGAGTGGTTGGGTTAACCAGGCAGCTGGGAACTTCAGGGGTGTCTCTTGCACATTCTCCTACATTTCTTCTTCATTGCCAGACTTGACTATGTTGTTCTGGTTTTTATTGTGGTGACATTTAAAAATGGATGAGGAGTTGAAGATCTTTATTCAGTGCTGGGTGGAAAAAGCTAAT
This sequence comes from Erithacus rubecula, assembly GCF_903797595.1. NCBI lineage: Eukaryota > Metazoa > Chordata > Aves > Passeriformes > Muscicapidae > Erithacus > Erithacus rubecula. Next base: position 86,761 of record NW_027636047.1, on the reverse strand, counting down.
TGGGGTGGGGTCAGTGAGTGAGGAAAAACTGGAGTGATTCTGTAAGTCTGAAAAAGTTTGGCGTTGCCTTATTTTGTTGAAGTTTGGTTTTCTGAAGGATAAATGCTGTTTAATGATATTGCCTGGAGAGGTTTGGCAGCTGTTCCAGCCACAGTACCTTTTCCCACAAATCCATTTTTTGTGTATCCGGCAGAAGAAGGGGAAGGAGAGGAGGGAATTTTTGACTGTTGGCAGCTTTTTTTGACATGAATGTTGTGGATTTGCAAGTTGCAGAGCTCTCATTTGCATTTGGTGACCAAATACCATCTGGAGCATCACAGAGAATTTAGACTCAACTCTCGGGTTTTCTCTCTTCTCCCACCCATGCCCTGGACCCTGCGAGTTCCACAGAGATTATAGGGAACGGAGATCTGTTCCTCAGATCCCTTCTTTGCTTTTGCAAATAGCAGTTTATTTTGACATTTTACACCACTCCAAGACCTGGACTTGATGATTTTGTAGGTCCCTTTCAACTCATAATATTCTATAATTCTCTGACAGTTTTGTCTATCAATTTATAATCTCTGTAGTGGAATTGTAGATATATTCTACTTGGCTGCATTTGTGGTACAGAATATTGGAGTTCTCAGGAATACTGCAGGGATTATGGTGTGTACCACTACTGAGGATACAGGTTGGTGACTTTAGCACAGCACTGGAGGTGAGCTCTGGAAAGCTGGCTGCATGTGAAACAGGAACTCAAAAATGAATAAATTCTGCATGTTTTATAGCTCTTTAAATAAAACTACATCCTTCTATCAGCTTAGTAGCTTGTGTGTCTGAGCTCACTGATTCTGGTAGGTATTTAGGATTTCTATCTCATACATTGCCCTTCCTCCATTAATTTCTGCAGCTGCTTCCCCAGAAAAAATATACTGTTTCACTAGGATATAAGAATTTGGATGGAAATGCTTATGAAGAATAGATTATCTTGGATGAATTAGGCAAGTCTGTCCTGAAAGATTATTGCACATGATCTTTGCAGCTTGGTAAGTTTAAAAACGTAGCTGAAGTTTGAGCTGTGACAGGAAAAACCTGGAGCTTCAGCTTGTTCCTGTTTATGAATTCTTGGCATATTGGGCTGGCGCAGCTGTAATCCCCTGGTGCTGATAAAAGTGGAGAGAGAGAAATGCCTGTAGGAAGAGCTGTGTGCAGGGCACCAACATTAACCCACATGACTGTACACCAAAATTAATTTCTGCTATTGTTTCTCTATCTGAAATTTGCTGATTTTTTTACCTACAAGAAAGTAGAATGTGTCAGATCTGTTTGTTAAGGATTTTTCCTGAGGAGAGCAACTTGCCCCAGAACTAAATGTAGTTGTTTTGATTCCTGCTAAGAAGGGTTCTCGATTCTCTCTTATGAACTGCCAGATTTCAAAGTTTCATTCATCAGTCAAGTCTAAATAAGGTCAATGTAAATGTAAATGTAAATGTTTAGTAGTTAGTGCTTGTCAGCATTTATTAGGGATTAGAAAAAACAAATGGAAAACTTGGAAAAATTTTATTTTTTGGTTCCACGAATATAAGAGAATAAAGTAATGAAAAATCTACTTTCCATTTCAATTTGAGCCTATTTAAGGCTCTTGCAGGGTACTGTCTTATTTCTGCAATTGCAAGGAATTGGAAGCTCTGTCAGGAATTACAGAGTATGTTCTAAGCTCTGTAGTGAGATACATTAATTATTGAATGAGAAGATGTTCCTGCCTATTCAAATATATTTTAAGTGTGTGAAGCAAAGTGTGAAATGAAGACTGAGCCCCCTTGCCATGAAATGGCTGTTCAAATGACAGTGCTCCTCAGTCTTTTCATTCTACTATGAGATTATGGCAGTGGGCAAGAAGGGAGGGGTTGCTGCTGGAATTGCATTACAGCTGGCTTGGAGACTTCCTTGGCTTTGCCCAAAGGTTGGATCCCTGGGCTTTGGTGAAAGCATGGAATGTGTATCACAGCAATTTTAATTACAACAACAACTCCACAAACCCCAGAATTCTTGTCATGCCCAGTGGTAGAAGGAATGAGAGCAGACAGGGCATGGAAAAGCAGCTCATGAACAAGGAATAAAGGGTCTGAAATGCAAGGCTTTTGGAAGGCTTTCCATTTAAAAAGCAGCAATGAATATCAAGCAGCTGAGTTCCACTTATTAATAATTTGAAATGAAATCTGAAAATGGTTAATTGCCGGTTCTTGAGCACAGAGTGGAATTAACAAGTAGGTTCCTATGACAGAAGATTTTATTGGAATATTAAGTTACTGAAAAGTCTGTTTCTGGCTTGATTATTTTCAATAAGATAAGTCATTTGCATTTTCTTAATTGCCTAGCATAGATTATTCCCAAAGACATGAAAACAAAGTTCAACTTTTCCATTCTTTTGGTAAGAAGATGGGATTGAAAAGTGAATTCCTACTTTCTCAACACTCAGAATTGTTCTGTGACCCTTATATCTGACACTGGAAATTGGTGTCCAGTGATTGCAAGTTGAAGTTCAGCTTAGACAAAATAAACTTTTTCTTTTAAGGAGGCATATTAAATGAGGTTATTATGCCATCATTTGGGATTAAGGAATTGCTTCATGGGAAAATGCCAACTCCTTTTATACACATGAAGTTGACAAGAGCCTTATTGTGTCTGGATGAGATGTCTTCATTTTGTTTTCTTTTCTTTTAAAAATAAATGTTCTTCCCATCGCCTACTTCTACCCCTTTTACTTGAAAATTGGTTTATGGGAATTATATAAAAAAAAATAAAAATGAGTGTCCTGTTTGGAATTGTGATTGCACATACCTTTGCTTTAATTCCTCTCTCCTTCAGTGGTTTTGTCTCCACACAACATGCAATCTCAGTGCTCAGAGCAGGATCCAATGAGTACAAGTAGCATTTTTGAATTCATTACCAGTTCTAGGCAAGAAATGGACTTTACTGATCCTTGTGGGTCCTTCCAGCTCAAGATATTCCATGGCTTATTCTCACATAGTGCATTTTCCCTCTTCTTACAGCTGGCAATATCAAAGCCTAAAAAGTTAGAAAAAAGTCTTAAATCTACCAAAGGGCCATATATAAAAAAGCTTTTTATGTGAATGCTTTTTATTGTTTTCTTTTATTTATATCACTAAAGAATTAACATCTTAATTATGCTCGTGGCTGGGAATTTGGAGGTTTTCCTGTTGATTGCAACAAATTACCTCTTGAAAAAAGTTTAGATGAAAGACAGTGATGGAAGATAAAGCCAAGAAATTTTCTAGTGGATCCACAGGCTTCCTCATAATCTTTCTGCTTTCCAAATATAAGCTCAGTTTGACTGAAATAGTTGAAATTTTGAGTAATTAACCTTTAGATTTTATTTGACACAACAGTTCTTGTTTTCCTCTGGTGTTTTTGTGGGCAAAGGAGTTGGTATTCCAGAGGCAACATTAACAGCTGCCTTCTGGAGGGACATTTGATGGTCCTTTGGCAGAACTGTTCCAGCAAGGCCAGACTTAGAGCAAATCCAGGGTATTTAAAGTGGGGTAGAACTGTGGAAGTGGAACTGCCTGGAAAGTGCTGGGAATCCCTCCCAATAACAGCAGAGTGAGGGGTTACTGATGAATCCAGGGAAACTATTGTGTAAAATGGGCTTGGAATTGACTGGAGTGCTGAGAACAAACTCAAGTCCAACTTTTGAATGTAAATAAAATTGATGTGTTACCACAGGCAATTCGGTGAACCACGTAATTAGGTTTTTTTTCCATGAAAAGTGAGACATTATGCTGCAGCTGCAGCAAGGCAGTATGTAAAGGATTTATATTCTAGTTACATGAAAATTAAACAATCATTAAAAGGCTGTATTTTTAAAAGTGCTATGGAGGCAGGGGGAATGAAAAAAATCCAATCAGTAGAATTTACTTTTCAGCGATGTATTGGGCAATATCTGCCACAGTAGTTGATGTTTTTTCCTTTAGAGAATCTTCTTCCAGTGAAATGAACTCACTTAGCTGTGTGAAGTAAATCTAAGTTACCTTGAAGTGAAATCTGTGTTAATAGGGCTCATTACTAATGTTTGTATTTTCATGTATTAATTCTAAGAACACAGGGTAAGCTCTACTGGAAAAATTAGACTTAAAAGAGATGAAATGCCACTTTCTGAAGAAAATTATTTTAAAATTGTATAGAATTGTATTTGGGTAATGGCATTTTTAGAATAATTAATGAACTTTAGGTGACAATGATGGTGCTGGATTGCAAACAGAAAACACTGAAACACAGCTCTGCTGATGTTAACACATCATTCCTCTTCAGAGAGAGATGCTTTTCATTACATAAAAGTCACTTTCTTTATAATGAAGTTCCTGTTAAAGGTCATAAATCTTACTACAGAATTCTTATACCCCAAGCCTGAGACCAGTTTCATTTTAAGTGGGTTTCATTATACACCTGCACTTACTTATCCTGGGATTTGACTGTAATCTGTAGTACAAATGCTTTGGATACCTGGCAATGTGTCCACGTGGCAATTCCCTGATGTGATCCATGACTTGGGGTGTCAGTGATCAGCCAGGAAAATGGGGGGAAGGCAGCTTTGGAAATGTGAAGTTCCTGATGTTCACTGAAACCTCAGGGTGCTGAAGCTGAAATATGGCCTTTCCAAAGAACCAAATACAACCATATTCCTGCATGGAATGCAGAGGTGGAGCAAGCAGAAAACATCTGAGTACATGGGGTAGGTTAAGAATGAGGGTGGATTATTACTTTTGCTCTTTGCCCATGGGAAGTAGGGGTTTCAAAAGGTAAAAAAAAAAGGTTGGAGTTGTGCCGTTAGTTAAATATTAGTCTTTTTGTTAAAAAAAACCAAAAAAACTGTTGGGAGCCTAGCTGCAGCTCTGACACTCGCCCCAGTGTATCACAAGACGCCGCGACAATGAAAAGGCAAAACATAGGTCATGGTGTCCTTGTGACTGTTCAGAGAAGGAAAACAAAGTCATAAAGCATTTACATGGACTGCTCAAGGATAAAGGAAAGCACGTCTGGAGAGACAAGACCCTGTTTTGACTATAGTAGAACTACTTCAAAGAGATGATTTTGCAATAGCTTTATTTGATTTATGTTATCCTAGATGTACCTATTTAGAAATAGCTTTTATAGAAGGGAAAACATTGTAACCAATCACACTGCATGTTAGAAAAGGTATCCCTTATACACTAATGTATAAAAAGAAGTAGTTAAGAAAATAAAGTAGATTCTTTTGCAGCAAAAAGATCTCAGTGTCTGAGTCTCATTCCTAAGGGGCTTGCAGGACCCTGGGGCACCAGGGAAGGAACAGCATCATCCCAGGAATGCTGTGAGAGATTCCCCAGAGCGGCCCCACCTGGGGCCCGGGCAAGGGATGGATTCAGGCAGGCAAATACATCCAGGGGCTGCCTGGGCTATGGCAGTGAGGCCCAGCCCTGTTTCATATCTTTCTGCTCTTCATTTGTATTTAGTCCTTTGTATTTATCCTCATGACCTTCACAATGGGATTAGATGTCACTTTCTTACAAGGCAAAACCTTAGTTATTTTATTTCCACTAAACAACCATGTGTATTACTAGCTTAAATGACTTCTCTCTGACTTACTCTGCATCTTGCTCCTTTACAGCAAGATGCATCAAGCACCTCTGTTAAAATACAGATGCCTCCCTGGAAAGAGGGCAATCTTGCTATTTTCTGGAGAATCTTAACTTTGATGATGCACCAAATTTTACAAATGCAAGAGGAAAAAAGCCTACAGATCAGTTTTACAGTTTCAAAAGCTGATTCCTCAACTCTTGCACACCAGTTTCCTTATTGGCAAGCGTTCAGCAATGATACCAAACAAGCACAGAAAACAAATGGGAGAAGAAAGGCAGACAGCCAGCAGGGGAACCACCTACCAAAATACATTTTAAATGTAGTTCTAAGGTTTCTTGCAGCAAGTTTGAGGTGTAAATGGAGACACACAGAAGTACTACCTGTCAGTAGTTTTGGCATTTCATCTGAGTTTCCTCTTCATTTTTTTACTTCTCACCTAAACAAGAGAAAAATACCCACACAAATGCAACCTTTCAGGCAGGGAATAGATGTGGTTGGTCTTTAAGAAAGTATTTTCTTCTGGCTGTATAATAACCTGTTGGGGAAAATGTGAGCTTTCATCAAAATGTCACTGTGCTCTTGCAGTTTTTCTAACTCTGTGAGAAATAACAGTCACCTCTGTAAGGCTCCTGCAGCTCACCCTGTGCCAGTGTCATTGGCCACTTATCACTGCAGGGATCACTGGGAATAATGATGGTGGAAAATGTGGAGGGAGCTGAAAAAATAAATACTTGCCATTTCTCTAGCAAAAAAAAACCCCAAAGCACTCCAAACAAAGCCATAAAAATAGTTGGCCTCTGAATTAGGAGGATTTAAAGTAACTATTTTATTCTGCTTTTGGTTCAACATTCATCAATCTGAATTTGAATATGCATTACGTAATTAAAGGTAGATGAATGTTTATTTACTTGTGCTTACTGAAACCAGTGTTTTGCTTTAAACCTGCTTGGTATTGCCTTCATTCAGTCTTATTAGGTTATTAAATACATGGGGAAATATATTCTTTGTTTCATTAAGAAAGTATCATTAATTAGGAAAGCATAACTTCATCATAGCCACTGCTGCTACCAACATTACTTGGGTAAGTTCAAAGTACTAACACAAAAACATTATAACAGAAGCAATGTTCAACAGAGTCTCAAAAATAAAGATATAGCTCAAAGTTTTTCAGATGTCCTACAGTTGCTAAGACATCTCCAGAAAGAGGAGTAAACTAAAAATAGCACAGGAAATTTGAAAACCATTTCTCTTTTCTTAACTTTGTTGTGGGCAACTATTAGAAAACTAATAGAGAGAATGAAATGCAGTTTTTCTACCTGAGTTGTGAGTCATCACCTCAGTTTCAATGTGATCCAATGCTCAGTGGAATCCTGGGAAGGATCAAATCATCAATGTTAATTTTAAATTGTATCCATGAAAGTTGGCATTTTTTCCCCATTCCCCTCCCTCCCTAAAATACATCAACACCGAGTGAGAAAGGCTCAAGTTGAAATACAATTATTACAAAATTATACTTGGACATAATAACTTTGTTACAAGTTCCAGCAGAAAGAGAAAGGAGAGCAGATTCAGAGGTTATCAAACTCAATATAAAATCCAGCTTATGCTTTCTCCAAAAGCCTCATTTAATTTATCCAGGATTTTTTTAAAAATTGCACATAACAGCATTTCACATATTATGCTAAATACTATCATTTCTATCTAAAATATTCATTATTATTATGCTTTTCAGAATTGAATTACAAAGTCTTCTGCACCCATCTTCCCAAAATCTGATTCTAAGAACATGCAAGTTTAATCCCTTAGGAAACAAAAGTAGCCCCAAGTGTCTCAGGATCAATAGAAACTAAACAACAAAGCTTGACAAAGTAAATTAAATTGTCAATAAAGTCAATAAATATTTTCCACTGTAGAGATAGCTATCACCAGCTTATGAATCTTGCTAGTGCAAGTTTAGTGAAGAAAATCTAAGTCTTTATTGCCAAATCAGTTATGAGTTGCTCTACTCTACTGCCAGTATGATGTGAGTATAAACACCACATTCTTCATAGTATCAGCCACAAAGAACTCAACTTTAAAATTAAGGCTGCTTTTGAGTTTGACCAAACAAATGAAAATTCACTATTAAAACACAGTGATGAAACAGACTTAACTTGAAAAACCTTAAATATCACCAATTACAATGAATACTTAACTATATTATTATGCATCATTATTAGATAGTCAGGGACAGCCAACCTGACCTCAAGTGTGCTGAGGCACTGGGGCCAGGCAGTGCACATCTTCCCAGGAGCTAATTTGCCCATTCTTCTCAAGTCAATTTACCTGCACAGAGCTCCACAGTAGAACTGCTAGGCTGCCAATAAAAAATATCTCTGGCTACGAGACAAACCCCAATACATAAACCATATTAAAGGAAGAAAGAAACCTGCAGCATTTGATTGACCTTCAATGCCCTGAGAAGATTATAAATTTCCCAAGATTAAGGAGTTCCCAAAATACAAAGCAAAAGGACTGATTTTTATGGATCATATGTTAAATCGCCCTGTAAAATTGGAGTTCTTAGATTGCACATGAAGGAATGGAAAAAACCCCCACCACAATCCTCAAATGCAATTTTAGATCCTTCTTTGAAAATCTGGTTTCAAAAGAGAGGAATGAATACAATCTTCCCCTCACCTGGAGATTTTAATGAATTCAAACTATTTCAAGCCTGTGAAGAAAGCCCTACCACAGTCCCTGTCAAATAACATTTTCTTTCATTTTTTATTCTCATTACTACTTCAGAGCAGTCTAAGTAACAGCAAATAGGGAAATTAAAGTTGCAATTCAAACGCTAAGCTCTGGAGTCCTGCATTGCCTTCAAACAACTGTATGAAACAGAAACTTAATGTTCAACACTTTCCAGTGCATATAAGCCATTTATTTGCATATCCTTTGGCTCCTAAAGCTGGAAATTGCATTTCTGTTAGCAGATGGGCCTGATTCTTGCCTTCCCTGATAGAGATCAGCAATATGGACCCTGACTTTCTGGATGGCTCATGCTTAGTTGTTCAAAAGTCTTGATTTTCCTCTTTGTAGCACTGCCCTTCCTGTAGCCAGCCTAAGGTACTAAGCAGCCACACATTGGGATGGTGACTGGGACTAAATTGGGAGCCACTGAGAATGTGCTGGTGAGTACTGGGGGCAAATGTGAGTGACTGGGGCCCTGCTGGGAGAGACTGGCATCATACTGGGAGTGACTGCGACTGTACTGGGGGCAACTGGGAGAACTGGGAACACACTGGACAAAAGCTGGAGGAACTGGCAGCAACTGGGACCCTGCTGCGGGCAAAGTGTGTCACAATAGGGAATGGCTGGGAATGACTGGGTTCATACTGGGAGAAATAGGGATCCTGCAGGCATCGAGGGGAAGTGACCAGGATCATACTGGGAGTGACCGGGCTCATACTGGGAGCAGCCATTCCCGGCACCGGGACCCCCGAACCCCTTTGCGGCCATCGCGCCCCTCCAGCCCCAGCACCCCCGCCGGGGTCCCGGCAATCCCAGGGGTCCCTCCCCCCTCTCGGGGTCCCGCTTTGGGGTTCTGGGGCTCTCCTCTCTCTGGGGTCCCGCTCAGGGAAGCCGCGGCTCTCCCGGGGCTCCCCCAATCCGGTGTCCCCCCGCCGATGCCGCCGGCCCCGCGCGGTCCCCACGGGCCCCGGCAGAGCTCGCAGGGCCCGGCCCGGGAAGCCCAACCCCCATTGCGGGGAGACCCGCATCCCCCCGCCCCCGCCGGGGCTCTGCCGCCACCGGGACCCCCAAAAACACCTCCCGGGGATCCCCCGATGTCCCCTCGAGGGGCATCTGCGGCTCGGCTCTGGAGCGCTGCAAGCTCCAAACATCCCCCAAAACACCCCAAACCCAGGGACCCCCCCGGGATATTTGGGGCGAGCTCCCCCTCCCCGGGCACCTGGGATGTGGGGCGATGGTCCCGGGGCGGCTGCGAGTTCAGGGAGCTCCGGGATAGCGCGGCTGATTCGCTCCTTCTCTGCTCCTGCTTCTGCTGCCCCTTCCTCCCTCCTCCTCCTCCTCCCCCGTTTGGAACAGGGAGGGGATGGTCAAGGGAAAAGAGGGAACAGTGAAAGAAAGGGGCGGAGCCAAAGGGCCACACAGTCCTAAAAGGGCTTGGTTTGGCCTAAAATAACTTAAAAGGGCCTCAAATGCAGCCTAAATCCACCAGGTTTGGCCTAAAATCAGCCAAAGGGGCCTCAAATCCACACCAAAGGGGTCTAAAATCCTTAAAATGGACTTAACATTGTCCAAATAGTGCCTAAAATTCAACCTAAAACTTCCCAGTTTATCCTAAAATCACCCAAACAGGCCTAAAATCTTTGGTATGGAGACCGAGACCAAAATGGGCTCCAGAACTGGCACTGGGACCAAGACTGAGACCAGCACCAACACTGGGTCCAGCATCGGGAGAATTCTGGGACCAGCACTGGCACCGGAACCAGCACCGAGACTGAGATTGGCACTATGAGCACTCTGGGACCAGCACCAGAACCAGAACCAGCACCGAGACTGAGATTGGCACTATGAGCACTCTGGAACTATGAGCACCGGAACCAGCTCTGGGACCAGAACCACTCCAAGACTGTGACTGAGACCAAGACTGAAAACAGAACCAGCACCGAGATTGGTACCCATATAGGACTGAGACTGAGACGAAGACCAGCTCTGCTCTGGGATTGAGATCAACACCAGGATTAGATTCAGCACCAGGAGCGCTCCAGGACTGCTCCAAGACTGGGACCGACACCGGGAGCGCTCTGGGACCTCCGAGTTCACTCCGGGGAGTTTTGGCTGCGCTCCCGAACGAGACTGGGAGGGACCCCTGGGTGGGGCAGGGCCCCATCAATTCACATCGTCCTGGTGCAGCCAGAATGGTCCATATGGTCCCAGTTTGTACAATCCCAGTCCATATGGTCCCAGTTTGTACAATCCCAGTCTGTGTGTTCCCAGTTTGTACAATCCCAGTCTGGAAGGCCCTGATCCATCTGGTCCCAGTCTGTGCAGTCCCAGTCAGGAGGATCCCAGTCCATGTGATCCCAGCCCCCATGATCCCAGTCTGGATGGTCCTGCATGGATCACACTGCCAGGGTCTGGAATTCCAGTTCCCAGCCAGGAAAGTTGTTCCTGCCTGTACTGGTTTTGGTTCTCCAATCTGAGATTTCCCAACCAAGGCACCTATTTATATCACGGTTTTAGCACCCCGATCTTGTTCCCAATCCCTATTTTGTTCCTGTTCCCCTTCCCAAACTTGTTCCCATTCCCAATCTTGTTCCCAATCCCTAACTCTTTCCTGTTCCTGATCCCATTCTCAGTCTTCTTACTGTTGCCATTCCCAGTCCTGTTCCTGATCCTGATCCCATTCCTATTCCCATTCCAATCCCGATCCCATTACTGGTCCTGATCTCTATCTTGTTCCCATTCCCAATCTTCATCCCATTCTTGTTCCCATTCTCAATGCCAATCCCATTCCCATTCCCAGTTCTGTTCCCGTTCCCATTCCCGATCTCATTCCCATTTCTGATCCCTTTCTCATTTGCAATCCTGATTCATTTCCCAATCCTGATCCCATTCCCATTCCCAATCCTGATCCTGTTCCCAATCCTGTTCCCGTTCCTGGTCTCGCCACTGTTTCCAGGGAATCATTTTGATCTCAACCTTCACCCCAAACTGAGGGAGTCAAAACCCCCCCAATCCCCAAATGTTGGGGTTTGAAGTATTTGGGGTGTCCAACACCTCTGATCCTAAAATTTGGGATTCAGCCCCCCTGATCGCCAAATTCTGAGGTCATAAAACCCCCAAACCCTGGAGTGTCAAACCTCCCCCCCCCCCCCCCCCCAGATCACAAATTTTAGGATCATCTCACTCCAACTGCTAACTCTGGGGTTAAATCCTCCGAATCCCCAAAATTTGGTGTCAAACCTCCCCAAACCCCAAATTCTGAGGTGTAAAACACCCTTGACCCTAAGTTTTAGGATCAACCCCCCCCCCAGACCCCAAACTTTGGGGTTAAACCCCCCCAATTCCTCACCTCTGGGGTTTGAAATATTTGGGGTGTCCAACCCCTGATCCCAAAATTTGGGTTAAATGCCCCTGATCCCCAAATTCTGGTGTCAAACCCTCTGATCCCAAACTCTGGGGTGTCAACCCCCAACCAAACTTTAGGATCAAATGTCTCCCTTCCCCAAACTTTGGGATCAAACCCACCAGACCCCAAACTCTCCCCCAAATCACTCCACCCCTGAGGGGATGCAGAATATCATACAGAAGATCATAAAAGATAGTATAAGGATAAGATAATATAAGGATACGATAATATACGCTTAGGATAAGATAAGACAAGATAAGATAACAAAGACAATTTGGCTGGCACAAAAGAAGAAGGGGAATTGTAGTAATGCTGAACAAGGTTGAAACAATGGTGGACATGTCTGTACAAATCTGGGCCTTGTGTGGTGTGCACCAGCCAAAAACCATATTTAGTTGCTCTGTTTTGCTGTTCAGTTCTTTCTGCATATTTTGCTGTTTGTTCACAAGCTTCTTTCACATGCCAGCTGTTTTTGTTCATTTCTTAGTTTAGACCAGTGTTTATAATAGGTGCACAGCATGAGAAAGTTTTAGGAGCTTTTTGATAACTTGTTTGAAACCCCCCAACGCTGCTGGAACATAAACTATGCTAAATGGGGAGAGAAGAAGTTGAAAACACAGAACACCAAGATTTGAAGATTCAAGATAACAGGAGGTGGTGAAACTGCATGTGACCACCAATTACTGACTCTGGGGGGTTTGAATGGGTGAATCAACACCTTAAAATTAGCAACTGTAGAGTGTGTGCCCACATGGGTGATGGTTCTAGAAATGGATAATTAGGGTGAATTATAAACAATAAATCAGCACCTGCAAAATCATATTGATCTGCTGTCCAGAAGTCCAGTTTGTTCCTGCAGGAGCTGTGCCCTATAGGGCAGGACCCCATCCCCTATAGGGCAGAACCCCATCACTTATAGGCCACAGCCTCATCCCCTACAGGGCACAGCCCCATGTGTTAGGAAGGATGAGGAGTTGACAGGAAGGTCTCACACATGTGTGTGTATAACAGAAAGATTTTTGAATGTAGAATCTGAAGAAGGAAGAGAGATGAGAGCAAGTTTTGATGTAGAAGAAAAGAATTGCTGAGCCAGTCTTACTGGGTAATTGAGAAGGCAAAGGGCAGTGAGTTGGAAGGGACTTTTATGACTCTGAGCAAAGGATAAATCCACCTCAAACAAAAGATGTTTTTTACTAAGGAAAAGAATTTTCAGAGGCAAACAAAAATACCATGTTGCAAGTGGAAAAAAGATCTCAGGATTGTCCACTGAAAAACAACTTCTACCTTAAACTGAAACACACTAACCTTTTGTGATTGGAAAATAGTAACAAGAATATTGTAATGTCAGTACGTATGATAGGCTACAGGTGATAGTTAAGAGATTGATTGGTTGTCATGTCTTAGGATGCTCTGTAATGAAAATTATTGAATGCATTGTAACCAGAACTAGAGGAAGCTTTCAGAGGAACCCACAGATGTGGCTGTCAGGCTGTGGGCTGGGCTCTTGTCACCCACGCCCTGTGAATTGCTGCATCATTGGATACAATAAACAGGCATTTTAAATGATAAATAAATTACTGCATCATTTGGATATAATAAGCAGCATTTTAAAGAGCCCGCCTGGAGTTCTACATCCCTCATTTCAGGCTCTTACAATCAGAGAGTCTTACATGCAGCAGCTTGATGGAGTGTTTTGTTAAATTAATTTCTTTTCATATATTGCCAATTCATGCCAATTTTGTTTCTTTTGGATAATGCAATCTCTGATGACTAAAAATAAGCAGCTGGTTCTGAAAGCAAACAAAATGAGAACACTGTGTTCAAATGCTAGAGGCTCAGTTCTAAAAACTCAGCAAGAAAAATAATGGCTTGAAGTTGTTAGTTCTGACTATTTACATTTGTTTACGAAGGACAGGAAAATGCCAAAGTATTTTTTTACACTGCTCTATGTAGGGATTTTGCAGGTATTATATCTTTGTAAATGATTTACTGAATCCTACACAGAAATTGCAGGAAACAGAGTTCTATCTGCTCTTAAGATTCGATAGCAGGAATTGATAGGAAGTTGAAAGAAAGCTGTGAGTCAGCTGTGCAAAGTGGTGTGCAAGCAAAGGTCTTTTACATCAGCAATCCCATAACACCAAGGGCTCTGCATTGTTTTAGTTAGACTGTGCAGATGTCAGAATATATGATTCTAATACAATTTAGCATGGCCAAAACTGAGGTGACTCACACTGACATCCAGTCTGGTTTACTCACATTCCAATTTTAAGTTCTGTCATGGCTGTCAAAACCTTACCATTGCATTAAAGGATGCAGGTTCTTCTGCTGCATGCATTAAGGAGATGAAGAAAACAGAAAGTTAAATTAGAGCAATTGCTCTGTTGTCACTAAGAACAAAATGGATATAAGTAATAAAAACCTCTTAAATGTATGCTAGAGAAAATTCTTCGTGGTCAGACACACTTAGTGAACATGGCTGTGTCCTGGTCAGTGTAAATACAGCCAATCATCCATTTGGGCATGTCCTTAAAAACTGCACATGGACTGCACAGTCCTGTTAGGATACCTGCATTTGTACTGCAGTGTGAAATACAAGACCGGGTGCTGGGCAGGGGGAAACTTGTTGCTTCCTCTGAGTGCAGTAAGGACAGTTTGAGGGAAACTGCCATCAGCAGAAAGATGAAAGATAATTCTTTTGAATTTGATAATTATCTTTTTTTGAAAGATAATTCTTTTGTTTCCTGCATTTACAGTGCCTTTTGATCTTTTGGGAAACAGAAGATGCTGATCTTACTTTCATCAAGCTTAAGTTTTCAGAGTGGTCCACACAGTTCATGGTATTCACAGCAGTGTCTGGTCAGTCACATGCTGCTGAAGCTCTTCTGAAGATCAGTTTTAATAAATAATTAGTATTTCAAAGACCACTGGTGTGCAATGACTACAGTACAATGACTGGAATGTGAGAGCAGTGAATTAACTTGCAGTGCTGCTGTGTTCTGCACAGCCTGGCAGCTAAAGCAGCAGTCCCTTTATTTGATATGCTCTGCCCTTCTGACCTGTCTCATAGCAGCAAAGCACAGATTTTACTGCTGCCTGTCTGTCCTTAAAGTGTGTCTGAAGGTGTTTTGCAGTTAGGGAGTGCATTAAAAATGCCACTTCAGTCAGTGCTGAGCTTCAGTGACAAAAATGCCACAAGCTGCTGTTGCTTTGAACGTGCAGAACCAAAGTCCTGCCAAAACACAGCAGTGGTGATTTGCTGATGCTGTGTCTGGCTCTGTTGCTGTGAAAGGTTATGGATCAGTGAAAAAACAGCAACAAGACACTCTCTTGCTTGGTGGACGAAAGAGCAAGAAAGAGCAAATTACTAAAAGAAACCATTGCCTTAAATAAGACAATTCGTGTAAAACAAAATACAAACAGATCGTTGGTCAGAGAAGGAGACACCTCTCCTCCCTGGCTTTCTCAAGGACCTTGCAGGTGTTTAACTCTCTTATGATTCTTTCTTTTGTGTTTAAGAAGGAATCTCTAGCCTGGGAAAAATCCTGGCTAGAGGCTGAGGAAGTTTCATGGCCTGAGAAAAATACTTAGAACTTGAGAAAAAGGCCTAGCTAAAATGTGCCTAGTCCTCCAGCAGTGTCCACAACCGGGACTGGCACTGGCTGTGGGGATTGGTTGTGGCTTTAGATCTTCCCAGAGCAGAGCAGCTGCTGGCTGCTGTAAAGTTGTTTCTTGTGAAGGCACGTCAGGCTCCAAAGGCAAAGAGCCCAAGGCTCTCCAGTCCCTGTTCAATCTCTCTGCCATAAAGTCCCGATGGAAGCAGGAGCAGCTCTCTGCTGCAAGAGGTCGAAGCTGCGGCTGGTGCAGAGTCTCCAGAGGCAGATGCTCCCTGGCCTTTCTTCTTCTCTTCTTTTCTTCTTCATCTTCCTCCTCTTCTTCTCTCACATGCTGGTAGTGGTGATGATGATGGTGGTGGAGGAGGACAGAGCAAAGAGAGAGGAGTGAGATAGAGAGTTCTGGCTCCAATACAACGATTTGTTTTGACAAATTACCCAATGAGCCAAAACCGTGATCCTGACAAATTTCTCCTAAACCTGTTAGAATTCCGTAATACTAAATTCCACAAATAACTTGTGCATATGGCCTATCTGTTCTATGTGAAGAATATATAAAATATTCCTACTGTAATTTTATTTTGTCTAGAACTAATTTTTTATTGTCTCAATGAAGCTACTATTTTATAGGAGATTCTACGGCTTTTACTTTTGATGGTATTTAAAATATATTCCTACGTACTTCACACTAAGAATTGAACTTCTACTTCATATCTATGCTACTTAATATTTCTATTTCCTTATACTAAAACTTAGACCTCTATTTCATGTCTGTGTGGTTTCTTGTATTTTAACTTCTCAAAATATTTTAAATTTAATACTTGTATACTGTTCTCTTTCAGAGGGAGTCAGAGAGGCTTCTCTGTTCCACTCTCCAACAACCAGAAATGGGGACAGGGACAGAGAGTGGAGACTGGGAAAGGGACATTGGAATGCGAATGAAAACGGGAACAGGGAATAGTAATATGGGAACACAACAGGGAATATGGAAATAGCAATTGGGCAGAAAATATGGGATGGAGATTTAGAATATGGGCAGGGAAGAGACATGGGGATAGGGCAACATCATTGGGAATGGGAATATTAGAAGGGGACTGGAAATATAGAAATGGAAATATGAGAATGGGACTGGGATCAGGAATACAAGAAGGAGAACAGGACAGGCAATATGGGACTGGGAATATGTGAACGGTAATCAGGCAGAGAATACAGGACAGGGAATGATACCGGGAATGGGATCTGTACAGGGACAGGGGCAGGAGTGGTGTGAGACGGGAATGGGCTGAGGGCAAGGGCAGTGACAGTGGGGAGAGGAGGATCTTGGATATGGGACAGCAGGAGCTGGGTCAGGGGGAAACGGGGAGGGTGTCAGGGCAGGGGGTCCTTGATCAGCTGCCCCAGAACCTCCATCAGCATCTCCCAGTGCAGCCAGAGCTGCTGGGCCTGGGGTGCCCAATGCCCTGAGCAACCCCCAAGGAAACCTGAAGTCCCTGGAACGCAGGGTCCCCCACATCCTCTGGAAGATCCCCCTGTGTCTGCAGGCATGTCTTAGTTCAATGTCTTCATTTTACCCCGGTACTGGGTGTCTGGGAAGGACAAACAGAAATACAAAGAAAATACAGGCTACAGGGAGCCAGCACGAAGCTCTTCCTGCACTCAGGGCACTTGCAGGGCTTCTCTCAGTGGAGACTCCGTTGGTGACTGCTCAAGTGAGATCTCCTGAAGAAGCTCTTCCCACACTCAGGACACTCGTAGGGTCTCTCCCCAGTGTGGATGCGGCTGTGCCTGAGGAGGTGGGAGTTTAGCTTGAAGCTCTTCCCGCAGTCACAGCAGGAGAAGGGCCTCTCCTCCCAGTGACTGCAATAGTGCTGCAGAAGGCTGGAGCTGGTCTGAAACCTCTTCCTGCATTTATCACACTCGTAGGGCCTCTCCCAGTGTGGAACCTCTGGTGTTCAGTCAGGTGTGAGCTCTGGAAGAATCTCTTCCCACACTCGTAGGGCCGTTCCCCCGTGTGGCTCCTCCGGTGTCTGATCATCTCTGATCTCCACCTGAAGCACTTCCCACATTCTGAGCACTTGTGGGGCTTCTCCCCATGGTGAAGCTGCTCACACAGCCCCAGCTCCGAGCTCCGGCCGCCTCCCTGGCCCGGGCTGGCTCTTTCCTGCTGGGATCCCCGGGCTGTGCGTTTGCAGCCCCTCCTGCTGCGGGATCTGCGGGGCTTTTCCTCCCCGTTGCATTCCTGCGCCGTGGAGCCGCTGCAAACGGCCTCTTGCCCGAGGCTGTGCCGCGGGGATTTGTCCTCCCTGCTGTCCGTGCTCAGCTCCTTGTCTGGGGGAGGAAGGACAAGGACAGGATGGGATTTGCCTCCGTGCCAGAGGGAAGGGCAAGGAGATCCCCCAGGGCTGTGCTGCAGCCGGGGCCGTGCTGGGCTGGGAGATGGAGCAGGACACAGGGGGAAAGGGGCACTGACTTCCTCCTCACCTGCCTGCGGCTCCTGGTCCATCGACATCGTCCTCACAGCCTCCTACTTATTCTCCTCCTCGGTGCCGACGTTTGGGAAATCCTGGTTTTGGGCAAAAACAACGGCTGAGCGTGTTGGGTTTGATGGTGGCGCTGCCCAAGGGCAGCTGGAGCAGTCAGTGCCCCTTTCAGCCTCGGGGGCCCGGAGCCCGCTCAGCACCAACCTCCCGCACCCCTCCAGGCTGCCGGGGGTCCCCCGGCTCTGGGATCGCCCCTCTGTGCTCTTCCCGTTCCGGGGTTCGGCTTTGGGCTCCTGAAAGATCCAAATATCCCCTGAACCTCAAAGTAAAACCCTCCTGGAGCCCCCCATGATGGATTTGGGGCGAGATCCCCCTCCCCACTCACCTGCGTGTTCTTGGGGGGGCGATTCTGCCGCCCCCGGGGGACGCTGCGGTCTGTGCGGGCGTGCGGCAGAAGCGCGTGGCTCCAAAATCGCTCCTCCTCTTCCTGCCTCTCCTCCTGTGTCCCTCCTCTTCCTCCCGCTGCTTCTCTTCCGTGTCTTCCCGGTCCTCCTCTTCCTCCCGCTCCTCCTCCGCTCCCAGCGATCTCCCAGCGCAGCCAGAGCCGCTGGAACTGGGGTGCCCAACGCCCTGAGCAAGCCCCAGGTCCCTCCAGGACCCCTCAAATCCCTGGAACCGAGCGTCCCCCGCATCCCCTGGAAGATCCCCCCGTGTCCCCAAGCAGGTCGTTATTTAACATCTCTATTTTTACCCTGGTTTTGGGTGTTTGGGAAGGACAAAGAGAAATGCAAAGCAAATCCAGGCCACGGGGAGGATGTGCAGCCCCCAGCCAGGTGTCTTCCCAACACGGATCAGCAGCACCAGGGCTCAGGGGGGCTCTGCCCACCGGGGGTCCCTGGGGATCATCCAGCGCGGATCCTGCCATGGGGATGGAGCTGCAGCAGGGCACTGTCTTGGTTTGACAGACAGGTGTCTGCTGAGGAGCTCTGGAGCTTCTCTTGAAATGGAAAATGTAAACTCCCTCCCTCTAAATTAATATGACTTGGAAATTAAGGAGCTCCCTGGCAAAGATATGGGAATTAGAATAGCAGTTTTTCACTGGGAAAATGAAAATAAAAGTATAGTAATATAAAGACCAAGCCACTGGCAAGGTCAGAATGCAGCCTGTAACCCTGTTGCTCAGGGTGTTGGTTACAGTCTGAATAATGGTACCTGTAGTTTTCTTGGAGTGACAGATGTGGTTTTGTTGAAGCAATGATTTTGGAGAAGGGTGTAGTTACTTTTTTAACATCTAGTGGTGATGAAGATAGGCCTGGTCTTCTTCTGGCAATTTAGTGGGAAAGGTTGCTCTGATGTTTCAAAATTCAGATTTTATTTAGTCTGGAAATTCTTGGCTTTTCTCCTTGTGTGGGACATCTCCCATAAGGTATAACTCCTTGTGGGGAGGAGTTGTGAGGGATGGGTCATGGAAGAGATAAGGAGCTCTGCTCCACCTGGTTTCAGCAGATGGTGATGGAATATATACTTCTGCTTGCATCTTGCATTGCAACTTAAGACGTTGTCTACTCCTTTTTCTATTACCATCTGCATCCTACCTTAATTAATACCTTCTTTCAACTTTGCTCTGTATTTTTATCCACAGTGAAACTTTACACACAGTTCTCACTTAAGATTCGGTTTTTTCTGTGGTACTCAATGGGTTTCTGTATCTTTCTGCATTACCTACTAAGTGTAACTAGGTTTTGGAGCAAAACAAATTGTACGGATTGGTTTGCCTTTGCTTGAGGTGGGCCTAATCTCAACAGTCTTCAAATACCTTTTATGTGTACTACAGGGACTTTATCCCCATCCACTGTGTGCAAGGCTTCAGACTGGGCAGGACTTGCTTGAGTGATGGACTCTCAGGTGTTGACTATTGAGGTGGCTTTTGTTAAGTTCATTTCTCAGTTTTTGGATGTTTCCCTGACAAGTGTCTTTAGGGTAATTTGAAGTAGTCTGTTGTACAGTTCAACTTTCCTGGCAGCTGGTGTGTGATAAGGGATATGATCTATTTATTCAATATCCTGGTTTTTGGCTGAGCTGTTTCTAAGTCTGTTCTTGAAATGGGTCCTGTTGTCTGACGATTCTCTCAGGGCTGCTGTGTCTTTATAGGACTTGCTTTTTTGGGCTTCAGACAGTGTTTCAAGTAGTAGTGTGAGGTACAGGGTGGGTTTCTAATGATCTAGTGGTGGCTTCTACAATTGTGATCACGTAGCACTTGCCTTGGGGGGTTTGAGGCAGTGTGATGTAGTTCATTTGCTGGGCTTCTTTATACTTATATTTGGAATACTGCCCCCCATATTAGAGAGGCCTTATGGGCTTGGCTTGCTTGATTTTAGCACATGTCTTACAGTTATGGATAACTTGATAAATGCAATTTATAGTTAAATCTGCTTTTCAGTTTTGTGCCTACTTATAGGTGGCATTTTTGCCTTGATGACTTGAGGCAGTGTGGGCCTATTGAGCTTGGAACAACTCTCCCTTATGTTGCTAATTTAAATTTATTTGTGACAACTCTATTTTTGCAGCTCAATCTACTTGCTCCTTGTTTTAATGTTCTTTATTAGCCTGACTTTTGGGGACATGGCTTTCTACATGATGGACCTTTACAGAGAGTTAGTCTGAGTGGCAATGTTTTTGCACTCATCAGCAGCCTCAATTGCTTTTCCTTTATGTTGCTAACTGGCCTTTTTTCTCCTTTCTAGCTAACTTCACAGAACATTGGTTACTATTTATGATTCAGTATAAAGTTAGAGCTTTGGCCAGTTCTCTATTTCAGCAGTGTCCAGGGCCAGCTGAATGGCTTTGAGTTCAGCAAGTGCACTTGATTCACCTTCTCCTTCAGTAGCTTGTGTGACTCGTCGTGTGGGGCTCCCTGCGGCCACTTTCCACTTCTGGTTCATCTCAACCATGAGACAGAAACTGTCAGTGACAAGAGCACAGCGTGTTTCTTGTGCTGGTAGTTGGTTGTATGGTGGAGCTTTTTAGCCTGGGTTACTTGTTTCTGCTCCTTTTTGTTAGTGAGTTTTCATATTGTGGTTGGTTTTAGATGTTTTTGAAATTTCAGGGTGATTTGTGTTTCTGATCCGGCCGTGCTGTGTGATGAGAGCAATCCATGGGCTCCATGTGGTGTGGGTGGCGTGGTGGGTAGAGGAGCCTTTTCTTTAAACATCCACCCCAGCACAGGGAGTCAGGGTGCCAGGAGGAGTTGTGCTTTTGTGATAATTTCTTTTGAGGTGGCTTGAACTTTCTTATATAGGCAGATAAGATTTTGTGTTTTTTGGTTTTTGTTTGTTTGTTTTTTGTTGGTGAGTGTAATTTGCTTCAGACTTTGTGTAACTTTTGCTCTAGAATTCTAGTGCTCGGCCTCGAGTCTCCCCAGGCACCTTCTGCTAAATGCTCCAGGACAAGCCATTGTTCTTGGCTGCAGAGTAAAGCACATTCCTCACCTCTGGTCACGTCCTGACTGGGCCAATGGCACTGCATGAGGCATTTTCTGCTTGGTCTGGGTGAATGTTTGTTGCTGTTCAGGGCCACAGCTGGAATTGTTCTTCTTAGGGTGAGCAGGCAGAGAGGGCTCACAATGTGGCTGCACTCAGGAATGCATTCTCTACAAACCTATGGCCCCTAGGATAGCTTGTGTTTCCTTCTTGCTGGTGGGTGGAGACACTGTGATGATCTCATTGATCATTTCAGTGGGGATCTGGCTCTGTCCATCTTGCCACTCTACTCCCAGGAACTGGATCTCTCAGGCAGGTCCCTTGACTTTGCTCTTCTCGATGGGGAAACCTCCTTCCAGCAGAATCTGGATGATCCTCTCTCCTTTCTCAAATACTTTTATTGCCATGTTCCTGCACACAATGATGTTATTGATGTATTGCAGATGTTTTGGAGCTTTACCCTTTTCCAGTTCAGCCTGGATCAGCCCGTGGCAGATGGTGGGGCTGTGTTTCCACCCCTGGGGCAGTCGGTTCCAGGTGTGCTGAATGTGCCCCCAGGTGAAAGGAAACTGAGGCCTGCACTCTGCTGCCAAAGGAATGGAGAAAAATGCATTGGCAATGTCAATGGTGCCACTTTGCTGCCTTGGGCTCCAGCTCCTCCTGGAGATCCAGCGTGTCCGGCACAGCAGCGCTCAGCACTGGAGAATCAACGACTGGGAGAGAGAGGGGGTCTGGTGACTGCTGATCAGAATCCAAATTTACTCTCAGCTACATATGCTTATATACCATTTCTAGGAAAGCTGGTAAGTTTTTCCACA
>NW_027636047.1:0-64109 GCF_903797595.1 Erithacus rubecula | reverse complement strand
ACAGAGTGGGTTATGACATCACGGAGTGGGCTATGACATAACAATAAGGAATATGACATCACAGAGTGGTCTATGACATCACAGAATGTTTTATAAAATCATAGAATGGGCTATGACATCACAGAGTGGGTTACGACATCACTGACTGTGTTATGACATAACAGCGAGGGATATGACATCACAGAGTTTATTATGACGTCACAGAGTAGTTTATGACATCACAGAGTGGGCTATGACATCACAGAGTGAGTTATGACATCACAGAGTGTGTACGATATCACAGAGTGGGCTATGAAATCACAGAGTGAGCTATGACATCACAGTGTGGGCTATGACATCACAGAGTGTGTTATGATATCCCAAGGCGGGTTAAGACATCACAAGTCGTGTTATGACATAACAGAGAAGGATATGACTTAATAGAGTGGGCTATGACATCACAGAGTGAGTTAGGACATCAGAGAGTGGGCTATGACATCACAGAGTAGGCTATGACATAACAAAGAGGGAGATGACATCACAGTGTGTGTTATGATATCACAGAGTGTATTATGACATAACGGAGAAGTATATGACATCACAGAGTATGCTATGACATCATAGATTGGGTCATGACATCACAGAGTGAGTTATGATATAACAGAGTGGGTTATGACTTCACAGAGTGGGGTATGACATCACAGAGTGTATTATGATATCACAGAATGTATATGACATCACAGAGTGTATTATGACGTCACATAGAAGGTTATGACATCACAGAGTGGGCTATGACATCACAGAGTGAGTTATGACATCACAGAGTGGGCTACGACATCACAGAGTAGGCTATGACTTAAGAAAAAGGGATATGACATCACAGAGTGTATTACGAAATCACAAAGTGAGCTACAACATCACAGAGTAGGTTATGACATCACAGAGTGAGCTATGACATCACAAAGCACGTTGTGACATCACAAAGCGCGTTGTGACATCACAGAGTGGGTTATGACACCACTTATTGGGCTACGACATCACAGAGTGAGCTATGACATCAAAGTGGAGTGTATGACATCATAGAGTGGTTTATGACATAATAAAGAGGGATATGACATCACAGAGTGGGTTATGACATCACAGAGTGTATTATGACATAACAGAGAGGGATATGACATCACAGAGTGGGCTATGACATCACAGAGTGGGTCATGACATCACAGAGTGAGTTATGACATCAGAGAGTAGGTTATGACATCACAGAGTGGGCTATGACATCACAGAGTGTGTTGTGACATAACAGAGGGGGATATGACATCACAGTGTGTATTATGACATCACATAGTAGGTTATGACATCACAGAGTGGGCTATGACATCACAGAGTGGTCTATGACATCACAGAGTGTATTATGACATCACAAAGTGAGCTATGACATCACAGAGCGGGTTATGACATCACAGAGTGGGTCATGACATCACAAAGTGGGCTACAGCATCACAGAGTGGGTTACGACATCACAAAGTGGGCTATGACGTCACAGAGTGTGTTACGACATAACAGAGATGGATATGACATCACAGAGTGGGCTATGTCATCACAGAGTGGGTTATGACATCACAAAGTGGGCTATGACATCACAGACTAGGTTACGACATCACAAAGTGCATTATGACGTCAAATAAGAGGTTATGACATCAGAGAGTGAGCTATGATCACAGTGTGGGTTATGACATCACGTAGTAAGGTATGACATTACAGAGTGGGCTATGACATCAGAGAATGGTCTCTGACATCACAGAGTGTATTATGACATCACAAAATGGCCTACAACATCACAGAATGAGTTATGACATCACAGAGCGGGCTATGACATCACAGAGTGGGCTACGACATCACAGAGTGGGCTTTGAAATCACCGAGTGGGTTATGACGTCACAGATTGGGCTATGACATCACAGAGTGGGTTATGACATCACAGAAAATATTATGACATCATAGAGTGTATATGACATTACAGAGTGGGCTATGACGTCACAGACTGTGTTATGACATAACAGAGAGGGATATGACATCACAGATTGGGATATGACATCACAGATTGTATTATGACATCACATAGTAGGCTATAACATCACAGAGTGGGCTATGATATCACAGAGTTGGTATGACATCACAGAGTGGTCTATGACATCACGGAGTGTGTTATGACATCACAGAGTGTGTTACGATATAACAGAAAGGGATATGACATCACAGAGCGGGTAATGACATCACAGAGTGGGCTATGACATCACAGAGAGTGATATGACATTACAGAGCGGGTTATGACATCACAGAGTGGGTTATGACATCACAGAGAGGGTAAGACATCACAGAGCGGGTTATGACATCACAGATTGTGTTATTACATCACAGAGTGGGCTACGACATCACAGAGTGGGCTATGACAGCACAGAGTGAGTTATGACATCACAGAGTGTATTATGACATCACAGAATGGGCTATGACATCACAGAGTGTGTTATGACATAACAGAGAGTGATATGACATCGCAGAGTGGGCTATGATATCACAGAGTGGGCTATGACATCACAGAGTGTATTATGACATCACAGAGTGTATATGACATCACAGAGTAGGCTCTGACATCACAGAGTGTGTTATGACATCACATTGTGGGCTACGACATCACAAATTTGGCTACAACATCACAGAGCGGGCTATGACATCACAGAGTGTGCTATGACATCAGGGAGTGGGTTATGACATCACATAGTGTTTTATGACATCACAGAATGGGTTATGACATCACAGAGTGGGCTATGACATCACTGAGTGTGTTATGACATCACAGAGTGGGTTATGACATAACAGAGAGGGATATGACATCACAGAGTGGGCTATGAGATCACAGAGTGTGTTATGACATCACATAGTGGGCTATGACATCACAGAGTGGGCTATGACATCACAGAGTGGGTTATGACATCACATATTTGGCTATCAAATCACAGATTGGGCTATGACATCGCAGAGTGGGCTATGCGAGGTCACTGAGCATCACAGTCCGTCCCTGTGACATCACTGAGCTGACAGTGACATCACAGGGCCAAGGTCTGACATCCCACCAGGGCTGTGTGAGGTCACTGGGTTGGTCACTCTGCCCCAGCCCCCTCACAGTTTCCCCAGACAAGTCCAATGCTGTTCATGCCCAGCAGGGTCCCCTGTCCCTCTGTATCCCCCTGCTCCACCTGGAGCCACTGCCTCCCCCAAGGATGTTCCACAAATCAACCCTAGAGCCTGACACGGGGACAAGGGGCCAGGGCTGTGTGACCAGGACATCAAGGACGTGGATTATCCAGGTCACTGGGGCTGGTTTGGCTTCCCCAGGGCAGGAAAGATGTCTGGCAGCTGGAGCAGGCTGAGGGAAGGGCCTCCAAGGTGGGGCTGGAGCCCTTTGGCTGTGAGCAGAGGCTGAGGGAGCTGGGCTTGTCCAGCCCAGAGCAGGGAAGGCTGAGGGGCTCCTCATGCCAGCCTGGCAGTGCCAGCCAGGAGCTGATGGAGAGCACAGAGCCAGGCTCTGCACCAGAGGCCTGGGGGAGATAAAACACAGTGAGTGGAAGGGGCAAGAAAGGAGATCAGACAGGACAGGAGAAGTTAAAATGAGTCAGGCTGCTTTCAGCATTTCCTCAACACCAAAATCAGCCTGATTCCTCTATCTACCACTGACAGCTTTGAAAATAGAGCATTGTTTGAGGTATTCAACCCCCACTCCAAGCACAGCATCCTGATACAGCACTTGAACAGTGTTTCTACCTGTCACAGAATCATCTTTGTCTAAATTGGTTTTGTACACAAATCCCTTGTGGGTGGCAGACTCCTCAGATCCTGCTGGGACATGGCACAGAGCTGAGGGAAGAGCTGTGATCATTATTAAATTGGATCATGTTCAAATTTTGTTTGTTAGCAGACAAGAAAAACATTCCTGTTCCTCTGAGTCTCACAAGTTCCTTAGCCCAAAGGACACAAACCTGATGAGTTCTGGTTCCCAGTGCAGGGGTGGCCCTTGCACCTCCCTCCAGCTCCACAGCAGAGCTCCCTTGTCCCAGAAAGTGCCTGGCACTGCAGGGATGAAGGAAACAGGACAGGCTGTGGGGATCAGGGGCAGGGCACGGCCAGGGATTTGGGGTGATTGTGAGCCCAGGGCAGGAGCCAGCCCTTGGCCTTGGGGAACCTCATCCCATTGTCCTGGGCCCATGGCTCCAGCCTGTGCAGATCCCTCTGCAGAGCTTCCTGCCCTGCAGCACAGCCACACTCCCAGCCAGCCTGGGCTCACCTGGCATCTGACTGAGGGTGCCCTCGATGGCCTCGTCCAGATCAGCAAGAAAGAGACTGAACTGCCCTGGCCCCAATCCTGAGCCCTGGGGACACTCCTGGACATGGCTCCACTCCCCAGAACCCCTTGGGTTGGACTTCTCTTATTTATGGAGCTGTGCCTCCCCTTGGTATGTTTGCTGACAAGAAATGAACATCCCTCTGTGTCTCGGGCAGCTCCTTCTGCAAGGAAAGCAGGTGGGAGTTGGTGCCAAGGAGCTGAAAGCTGCAGGCACAGCCTGGGCTGGAAGGAGCTCAGATTTGCACAAGGCTGCTCTGAGTGCCAGGGGTTGGAAATGGTGGGGTGGGGATAGGGACAGGTTCAGACTGACTGTCAGACATAAAGGGTCTTGATTTTCATATCTGTTCAAAATGCATTAGGAGGTTCTTGGATTCAGTGTCAATTGCACAAATTGAACACATCAATGTATTAAAATGGAAAACAACCTAAACAGGATGTAAAAGAAGTTTTCTCACTGTCTTTGTAAGTACAACACATTCACTTTGAAGAAATTTCTGAAATCAGTCTAATGAACCACAACAGATATGAAATCTTAAATCAAATTATTCCGAGTCTTGGCTTGTTAAGATGTAGTGATTGTAAATGAGCCCTGGAGCACTGAATTTCTGAACTGCAGAGCTGAAAGCTGAACAAGCCCCTGGAGCAGTGAAATTCAGCAGCAGTCTCCGAGGTGCTGAGGATGTCAGCAGCCCCCACTGAGGCCATCCCTGCCCAGAGTCCCTGGGGGAATGGGCAGACAAGGAGAGCGTCCCTGGAGCTGGGGAAGCAGAACTCAGAGGCACCAGTGGCTCCAGGTGGAAATGGAGTGTGGAATGTGGCTGTGCAAGCCCTGCCTGGGCTGTGCCAAGCAGGACAGACAAGCCCCGACGACCATTCCCTAAACAACTTTGTCAAGTAGACATTTAAATGCAATTAGAGCTCTTTGTGTACCCTGAGATGGATGTACTGAACCCTTCTGTGTCCACTGGACATGAGGAAATCCTTATCCCCACTCCTCTCTCTGCAAGCACTGCTCACCTAGTGAGCCACGGAGGCAGTCAGGCATTTCTGTCACACAACACCCACCAGCTTTCCAGCCACAGGGGGCTGGGGACAAGAAGGACTCAGAGACACCCTGAGGGGGCTGGGCTGGACTGGGAGGCAGGGGAAAGGAAGAGGGTCCTACAGAAGAACTGTGGGAGCAATGGGGTGCAGGAGCTGCTGTGCTCCTGCCCCTGCAATGGGGTCCTGGCCCAGAGGCACAGCTGGGGCAGGGGCTGCACCCAGGGTCAGCCAGGGGGGTTCCTGGGGTGACAGGGATGGAAGGCAATGGGGGACCCTGGGCATGGGGTCCCTGGGAACGATCCATGGGGCAGGGATGTGTTGTATGGGATGTCATTAAAAGTTCACTGGGCTCTGCTGAGACAGATTGGGATAGTCTGGGGTGTGGTGGCCATGCAAGGGGAGGGACTGACACTGGCAGAACTCATGGTACCAACCAGAGGTGTCTTCAGGATCTCAGAATTGTCTAAATCCATCTGCAGAGAGATCAGGAGACCTCAGTGGTCACTGGGATGTGCCTGGTGTCAGCAAGGGATGGGGGGACTGAACTGCCACCCCAAATCCCTGAGGGGATGCCCTCCAATCCCACGACAACCTCACCTCCCACAGATCATTTTCAGTTTTTCGCAGGAGTGCCTGGGAAAGAAGAACAAACCATGGTTCTGGATTGGATCATGTGGGTCTGTGGGGCAACAAAGGTGCAGGGACCAAAGGGAGTGGTGGTGGGGGAGGGACAGGAAAATGGATGGGAATTCAGGACCTCCAAAGGGTTGTGGTAAGGCAGGAGGGACCCAAAACACTGAACTGGAGTGAACTGGGGAGGCCAAGGGACTGGGCTGGGGATGTGGAAGAGGCCCTGTGTGGGATGCAGGGGAGAAAGCAATTGCAATGTAGGGACATGGGAGTGGAACAGAGGGGGTTGGAGTGGGCAGAAGAAGTGGGACAAAAGAGGAGAAGACAAGACTGGGACAGGGTCTGTGAGTGCCAGGTGAATCCAGGAATGATGCCAGGAGACAGCACTGCAGTGTCCAGGGAGAAAAGCAAGGGACTGAGGGGGAAAAAAAGGAAAGGAGTTGGGAATGGTCAATGGGAGGAAATTCATAGACCCTGGGTAGGACAAAGAGGAGATCCCAGGGAGATTTTGGAAGACACCAAGGATGGGAAGCTACAAAGGATTGTTATATATGAGATTCGTGCTAATTAAATTGTAACAATATTAGCAAAATTGTGGCATTACAATTAATCAAAAATTTCATTTAATGGCTATAAAGCAAAAAGAGATAAAGGAAATGGTTAAACAAAGCAAAAAAATCATCCTCCAGATGTTACGTGGGAGGCAGGATGAGAAGGGCACAGGTCTAAGAGCAAGTGTCTAGAAATAGGTTTTTGACCTTGATTTGAGCCAAATTGGAATGATTCCAAACCACTGGACACTGGACTGAGGCCTGTTTTGGGAACATATATTTAATTATATAATTCTAAACTCAGTGCTCCTGCACTACCTGAGAGGTCAAACAGTGAACACCGAGGAAGACCCAGAGCCTTCATCAGAAACAAGAGCCCAAAAGGAGGAGAGACCCCGACCACTGGTGACGCATGAGCAACACAACAGAGTGATGTAGATTTTAGGAATAGAAACAAGGAAGACCTTTCTAGAAGATTCTGTATTAATATGCATTAGTAAACAGTATATAAGTGAGATTTTAGCTTGGCTGATTTGGTTTGGTGTGAGGAATGGCCCTGCCCGTACCCCCGGTCAGGGATCCCCCGGTTGGTTTTGCTTATGATTTATTCAACCAAACCATTGGACCTCTATTATACTTAAACTACTGCTAAATTTTGTATTTACTCAAATTTATATAACTCATATATTTTGACTGTATTCATTTATATACAATTGCTATTATTAATAAAGTACTGCTAAATTTAACTTTCTTGTCTGATTAATTGGACAAAATCGAACACATTCAATATCCATTTATAACAGGATGGGATGTGGGGACACCATGGCATTGGGGCCCCTCCTTGGCCTGGACTGGGGGCACAGCAGGATGGAGAAGAACAGGGCCACACTGAGCACAGCCACCTTCATCACCCTCTAGCCACCTTCATCATCCTCTAGCACTGGCAGTGCTGGCTGAGGCTGTGCCAGGTGAGGAGCACATTTATCCCTTCCAGGACTCCTCCCTGTGCCCTCCCTGAGAGCCTCCAGGACAAAGCCCAGCCTGGCACAGCCCCCAGCCCTGGCCACAAGCCCAGCCCTGCACAGAGTCCATCCCACCTGTAAAATGCATCCAGCCCCCTCACCCATCATCCCTGCAGCTTGCTGCATGGGGCAGCTGTAAGAGTAGATCTGAAGTTTCTCTGATCTGGCTCACGACCATTATCAGAGCCTGGGCCCTGAGATTG
This sequence comes from Erithacus rubecula, assembly GCF_903797595.1. NCBI lineage: Eukaryota > Metazoa > Chordata > Aves > Passeriformes > Muscicapidae > Erithacus > Erithacus rubecula. The sequence goes on along the minus strand of NW_027636047.1, from coordinate 56,281 downwards.
CACCACTTGCCCTGAGCCGGAGCTCCGGCCTGGCCCAGGTGGATGCTTGTGGGCCAAGGGCTGTTTGTAGCTGTGCCTGGTGCTTGTCATGGTTTGCTGCAGGGTGCAGGTTATCACACCCTGTTCCTGCACCTGCATCATGGGGCTATGATCTCCACACACAATAGTCCATAAATCTCCCCACCTTTTGGCCAGAGGCCACTCACTTTGGAAAAGGACTATAAAAAGTGACTTTCCCCAAACTGACTTTGAGATCTCTTTCTCTCCAATGGATTGAAGAAGCGTCTCGTCAGACGGCCACGAGGATGCATCCCGTCTGATGGTAGCCATATCCCATCCTACTCTCTCTCACCCTCTCTCTCCCTCTTTCTCTCTCTCTCTCTCTCTCTATCACAAAACTTGATTGTTAGCACACAATAAACTACATTACTGCTTTTTGCTAAACAAACCTGAGTGTCATGCATTTTGCTTTTGCACCCTGGGGTCTAACGAACCATCATGACTCCTGCTCAGATTGAGCGGATTGTAACATAAATTGGTGTCACAGACAGACAGAAGGGTTTCTGACACACAGAAGGGTTGCTGGTTGTGTGTAGTCTGTAACAGGGGAAGGATATCTTGCTCCAGCTGCACCTAGCTGGCCACCTCGACAGGGGTGAGCCAGACTAGAAAGCAAGGGGGGCATTTCAGAATTCCCGCAAACTGCACACACCTAGGTGAAAAGCATCCCTACGCTCGTTTGAGGATTCTGTCTTCAGAAATTCACTACAGATCTCTTGGTGCAAAAGGCAGAACATCACTGTTCTTGTTCTTTACTACTACATGAATGTGTACTGACCTTCCTGAGTTAGGGGAATACTGAGCAGGCTGAGGAGTGAGTGTATAACTCTAGTCTATTACTGTATATATGTGAACTGACCTTTCCTAAAAATTGGGGGGGGGGGGGAAAGGGAAACCTATGCAGGTTGTGTGTCTGCCTTTCCTGAAAATAAGGGGGGAAACTGCGTTGGGTGTATGTGCATATATACTAACCATTCCTAAGAGGTTAGGAGGGGGTACTGCGCAGGCTGTGTGTCCACCCTGCCCTGAATAAAGGGGGGAAACTGTGTAGGGTGTGTGTGCATGCATACTAACCTTTCCTAAGAAGTTAGGAGGGGGTACCACACAGGCTGTGTGTCTGCCCTGCTTGAAATAAGGGGCTTGTGGACAGCAAAAGCTGTGTGTGTAACTAAGTGCTGATCTGCCTTGAGTGGCTTTACTTTCCTTCTTTCAAAATGACTGAAAATCATAATGCAAAAGATAAAGCTGCATTTTTCGCTTTGCTAGCTAAGTATAATGCCATACCCTCCCAAGGGAGAGAAGATTGGGTGCACAGTAACTAGTTTAATTTAGAAAATGTGATTGATAGGATACATTCTTTGCAACATGAAACAAAATTCAAACTGGGCAGAAATAAGACCATTCTCTGCCCAGTTTTGGGGGCCCGTCTTACAGCAGCTGTAGAAACTCGCTTTATGCCAAGAAGTGAAGAAAGAACAATTATTGACTCCTGTGAGAGAATGGTGATCTTTTTGTTCGTTGTAAGATAAGTAATCTTGAAACCCGGATATGCGGGCTGGTCTGTGGGTATGTGGTTAGTGATTGCTTAGGCTAGCACAATAACCAGTAATTCTCCAGGAAAACAAAGGGTACTGCAAGGGTCAACGCTGACAATGGAAGACCCCATAGCAACTGGAGGAACGTGCACAAAAGTCCGTAGAAACTACATGTACCCGGAAATCAGGGGACTTAAAAGAGAACGAACTTTGGGGGAAAGGGTGGCAGTTTTGTGGAGCGGAGACTCCCTGCCACCCAGCGCTGCAATTTTGCCTTTGCCGTCTGTAATCAATAAATTTTTCAAATTGGTTTTAAGTATGGCCCCTTGTGCTCATTTATAACACTAATAATCATTATAGTTATTGTTATGGGACCTTGTCTCATCCGATGTTTTTCTTTTCAAATAAGACGAATTGCAGACACTGTCTTTGAAAAGAGAGGGGGAGATGTTGGGAGCCTAGCTGCAGCTCTGACACTCACCCCAGTGTATCGCAAGATGCCGGGACAATGAAAAGGCAAAACATAGGTCATGGTGTCCTTGTGACTGTTCAGAGAAGGAAAACAAAGTCATAAAACATTTACAGTGACTGCTCAAGGATTTAGGAAAGCACATCTGGAGAGACAAGACCCTGTTTTGACTATAGTAGAACTACTTCAAAGAGATGATTTTGCAATACCTTTATTTGATTTATGTTATCCTAGATGTACCTATTAATAAGTAGCTTTTATAGAAAGAAAAAAAATTGTAACCAATCAGATTGCATGTTAGAAAAGGTATCCCTTATACACTGATGTATAAAAATAGGTAGTTAAGACAATAAAGTGGACTCCTTTGCAGCAAAAAGATCTCGGTGTCTGAGTCTCATTCCTAAGGGGCTTGCAGGACCCTGGGGCACCAGGGAAGGAACAGCATCATCCCAGGAATGCTGTGAGAGATTCCCCAGAGCGGCCCAACCTGGGGCCCGGGCAAGGGATGGATTCAGGCAGGCAAATACATCCAGGGGCTGCCTGGGCTATGGCAGTGAGGCCCAGCCCTGTTTCATATCTTTCTGCTCTTCATTTCTATTTAGTCCTTTGTATTTATCCTCATGACCCTCACAATGGGATTAGATTTCACTTTCTTACAAGGCAAAACCTTAGTTCTTTTATTTCCACTAAACAACCATGTGTATTACCAGCTTCAATGACTTCTCTCTGACTTACTCTGCATCTTGCTCCTTTCCAGCAAGATGCATCAAGAACCTCTGTTAAAGTACAGATGCCTCCCTGGAAAGAGGACAATCTTGCTATTTTCTGAAGAATCTTAACTTTGATGATGTACCAAATTTTACAAATCCAAGAGGAAAAAAGCCTACAGATCAGTTTTACAGTTTCAAAAGCTGATTCCTCAACTCTTGCACACCAGTTCCTTATTGGCAACGTTCAGCAGTGATACCAAACAAGCACAGAAAACAAATGGGAGAAGAAATGCAGACAGCCAGCAGGGGACCACCTACCAAAATACTGGGAAGAAACAGCACCCAGCAACAATTTCACTACTAAGTGGACTGATCTAGTCAGCTTCAATGCAATACATGGATTTGCTTACTTTCAAAGCCTGTCCAATTTTCAATTAAAAATAGAAAAATAACTCCTCTTCACATGCATCATTACTGTTAAGCCTTGTCTATGTCTTCAGCTTTTCTTATTTCACTTACAGGATAATGAAATGTATTGAGATGGGATTTCAAGGCAGGTGCTGGACAAGGTATGGGAAGTATGTGTTGTTTTAGAATCCTCAGCATCAGCAGTCAATTTGCTCAAGTTGAATTCTTTTTTTTCCAAGCAAAAGAACCACCTAGTGCTTTTATCTTCCCTGGTGTTTCCAAGGAAAACACTATTAGCTTTCTAGGCATACAGTTCCTGGCTATTGGAAATATGCACTTAGGAAACAATGTAATTTTAAGAACAATCTGCTGAAGCAGTATTTCATTTTTTAAGATATTTTATTTAACTACTTTCTTTAAGAAGAAAATGTGTTTCAAATTACAATTTTGCCCTCCTTTATCCTTATTCAACAGCATGGATCTTTGAGTGCATGGGCAAATGGTTAAACTGAATGTGGCACATGTTTGCTGTTACTGCTGAATATATCTTCTGCTATACTGCCAATTTTCAGAGAAAAAGTTAGAATCAAAAGATGATGTTAAGAAAAATAACAAACATTATTTCTTCTTGACTTCCTGAGCACTCAGGTTACTCTTCATCTCATCTATTATTCCTCAGTCTCAGAACAGAACAAGCCTAGTCCTGTTACATCTAATTCAACTCCAAATACCATTTTTACCCAAATAATTTTCACCCCTTACTCCCTTTCAGTTGTGACATTTTATTAACTTCTTGGTTTTGTTTATTTGTTTCCCTGCAGCCATAGGTAACAAATCTTAGTTCATGTGAAATATAAATCAGACAGAAACAGTACATCACCTATGGAGATTCTGGGGTTTTTTTTCTTTTTCTGGATAGTTATCAAAGTTAACAGAAATTTCCTTACTTCGCACACACAAAAACCAGCATGAGCTTCCCAAAATGCAGTTTTGGAAAAGGCATGCATGTTGGACCATAATTACATGTAGATCAGTGGAATAGCTTCAGTAAAGGGGAAAATTAAAGGAGACTACCTAACCAATAGGTTAGCAAAAGGTGAGCATTAATGGATCAATAGATCAATTTAAGTGCCAAGTGTCCAGAGTAGCTTTCAAGGGTGATAATGGATTTTAGCATAACAGATTTTAATTGTGCACTATAACAGTGCTGTTTGAGCCATTATATGACTGAATTATTATGATTTCTGTATCAGCTTGGATGTAAAACTTGACTCTGGACTGAATTGTGTCACTTAAGAGAATTCAGAAGGAAATTATTTTATACATTCAACAAAATTAAATGTATTCTGCATTCCTGGTGTCACCATCTGCCAATCTAAAAGAAATTGTGCACCAAGCTTGCTGTAAAAACCCATGCACTGGTATAACCCGTGCTGGTATCTTCCAGAGAAGGAGAATCAGGGAGGTCTAGATTCATGTGTTCAGTAAGAGAGAGCAGAGAACAAATTAATCAAGGAAATAAATAAGGAGAGAGAGAGGCAGGCTGAAATAAACACTTTTGCATTGCTGGAGTTATGCCTCCACAAATCCATATGCAGACATAGTAATTCTATGAACAAATCCCAACTTCTCCCTGCCCCTCCCAAGTGAATGACTAGATCTAAAGTTTAGAACAGTAAGACAAAAATCTCCCAAGGCTTAGTGGCTTCATCTGTCATATGGTGACTATACCCCTGATGCACAAAGTTCCTTAATCAATCCTTACTTCTCATATTTCTTTTTAAAATTAGAATGCAAGCACCATATCCATAATGCAATATTTCTGAAGCCTAAGACCTAAGACTCTCATCCCAATTAAAATGCAGCAAGCAGATTGGTTTTAACACTCAGTGGCATTCTTTTTCTGGACTCATTCCTTCACAGACCACACAGTTATCAATAATCCATGCACAGAGTAATTAGGCCTTTTTCTTGTTTTATGGGTTACAGACTATGCCTGTGCAAGTGTCATAAAATATTCTAAAGCACTACAATGCAACAGAACACATTTAAGTCCCTACATTAAGAGTAATTGAATAATTTTGATATTTAATTGCTCTTCTTCTGTCATATGATTACAGTCTTTTGAGTGAATCACACAATTTCTGAGTCCAGACCAAAGAATGACTGCTATCCAAAGTCATTTTAGGAAGGGGCATTTTTAGCACCTGCAAATGATTCAATGTGATGATGAAATAGGACATGGACAAACAAATTTTCACACAACAAATCAGAACTGAAACAACAGAAAGTGACCTCCACACTTTTTATGGTAGAGAAGCAATGGTTTTGACATATTTTGAAAGACTGATTTCATGTGCTTACAGGATCCTGTGAATGACAAGGGACAGTTGGGCAACTGAAACCAGAGAGAAAACTCTGCTTCAGTGGCCTCACACCAAGACTCACATGGTTCTATTCTGTGCAGAACTTGGAATAAAACTGAGGCAGAGGGAAAGCTACAGAACAGAGATGCACACTTGGCTTTGCCTTTATTATTTAAAGCTAAAATTTCTACAGTGCTTTCTCAGCTCTTGCAGAAATGCTCTTTATAACCTTTGACCATGGATCAGGTCACAAGGAATTATGCAGTATCTGTAGAGATGCTTTAGGAGACTTTGCAGCAACAACTGAAACTTTGCCCTCCTCTATGCAGAAAAGATTCAATATAGCCTGGGGAATTATAACCAAGGACAGAAATAGAGTGAGAAAATCTTTCTTAATCATTTTCCAAAATAAATTTAGACTGTGAAAGACTGGGAAGAATATTAATCTGTTTGATTCATACACACTCTTTTTTAAGAGAAATTAATTATGCAGCAGAAGCATTTAGCATAAAAATACAAGCTTTGAAATGTGAGTGTTAAGTGCAGTACAGGGAAATAAAAAAAAGAAGGAGACTGAAGGAGGCTAATTAGAAATGTGTGGAAGAGCATAACCATTTGACAACATAAAACATTATGGACCATGTATTGTTTTTATCACCAAGAATTCCTCAAATAAAAGGCATGGAGAAAACCATCATTCAGAAGTGGGAAAACAGAGGGACTGTAAAAGTGAAATGGAGTTCTGACAAATGATACTGTATAGAATATGGATTCACAGACCAACAAAACAAAACACCCAGCAGCAGCAAACTAGAATACTGTATATTCCAGCTGAACCACAGGTGTTTCTGCATATTCATCTTGTAAACTGGCACACTTACTTGCCAAGGCTGCTGAACTACTTCTTTTACATCTCAAACCATAAAACCCCCCAGTCCTTTCACAGGAATCACTTAATCAAATGAAGACAGACCAAAAAACATTATTTTCATGGTTCACAATAGTATCAAGTTACATGCCTAAGAGACACCATTTTAAATCATAAATAATGAGCTAGCAAGTGTATAAAACTGGTACTTGAAGAAATGATAAAAAGACAGGAAACTAATAAAAATGCAGATAGTCCAGAACATACCTAATTTCCCCAATTTTAGAATAGAATAAGCTTGTATTATTAAAGCAAAAATGATTTCTATCTAAAACTATGTTTACCAGAATTGAATACCACTTGTGGTGGCTGCTTGTGATCTCTGTATATGTTTTAGGAGTTCAGTTGGCATTAGCCTGTTTTTCTAAATACAAGCAGGGAAGAACTATAGTTCCCAATGATATGCAGTTCTGTAATTTAATTAGAAACCTTTCGTCTTTCAGTATTTAAAATAAAAGCTAGGAAAAAACCTCTGTTTTGACACCTACACTCCTTAGTAGCAGCATTTCTCAGCACACAATCTGAAAAGGTCAACCTGCCAGACAACAATACAGAAAGTAAAACTTAAAGTGAGGGCAAGGAAAATCATCTTCAGATGAAACTGCTCTTGTGCAAAAAGAAAGTGATATTAAGATTCAGCCTGTGAACACATTCCTTAGTTATGAGAGAAAACATAATTCTTGAAATTCTGTTCACTACATTAGGGAGAGAAAATCAACTACAAATTAGATGTTAGCTTGGTTAGTACTCAGATACCATAATTATTACCACAATATTAGGACAACAATCAAATAAACACATTCCAGATAAGCTTTTTAATTCATTTACTAGTGTCAGCCATGCTATGCTTTGATTTTATCAATGTATCCTTCTGCAAATAGGTTAAATTATGTTTTCAACATCATGAAAAATGAGCTCTGACTCACAGCTCACCACAGATTCCAAACAGGAGGCAAAGACCCAGTTTTCCTTTCAGAACTGCTCACATATCTATGACCTTTCTGTGGGCAGCTTCAGAAAATGGGGGGAAAGCCATTCCAAAGAACAGTACCAAGGAAATCACACAGCATTAGGGACATTTTCCTGGCATGAGATTCTTAATAGATTATGAGAAATAACACAGAAGCAATTTCTGTCCACAAAACAGATTTTAAAGGATTTTGTTTCAAGAACAATTAGAGGATGCTTAAAATTTCTTGTGCAGAAAGCTACATTAGGTTCTCAACTTTGAGTAATCAATATCCCCACAATCTAAACTGTGGAATTACTATTTCCCCAAAGAGAAACTTTTTGGGATTTGCAACTCATCTCAAAACCTCAGTAAAACAAAATCAGCAGAATTTCCCTAATTCTATGGAATTCCAATTGTGTTCTATGACCCTTCAAATACTCAAGGAAACAGACTTGTTTACACTAGAACAGCTGTGAATGAAAATCTGGGGTAAAACCTATAAGAAATGGCAATATACATGAATGTTCCTTTCCACAGCAGCCACAAGCAAACAAGGAGTGGCACTCGTTGGCACAGCCTCTTCTCCACATACAGGAGAGTGGCCAAGGCAGTGCCAGCCGTCTCAGAGATGGGCAAGGACAAGAAAGGGTTTGAAGCTGTGCCAAGAGAGGTGTACACTGGACATTAGGAAGAACTGCTGCCCAGAAAGGGGCATGAGATATGGGAATGGTGTGCCCCAGGGGGCACTGGTGCAGTCACCGTTGCAGTAGGTGTTCAAGGTAAGCCTGGCCATAGCACTCCAGGCTCAGATCTGCTTGCTGTGGTAACCATGGATCACAGGCTGGAGTTGATCTCTCAGAACTCTTCCAAGCCAGTGCTTGGATTCTGTGACATCACAGCCTCTGGGGCAGCATGGTGCCTGGCAACTGTCCCCAGCCACTGCTGTGCCCCACAGCCTGGGCACACCTCGGCGAGGACAGACGTCCGAGCGGGTGTGCTGGTGGCACTTCAACTGAGCACCATGGCCGACCCTGTTCCTTGGCTGGTCAACTTTTACCTGCTGCTGCTCCTGGGCCATCGTCCCGACCCAACTATCCATCGTGGGTCGGGCACGGTGCTGTATGTCCAGGAGCCAGAGCAGCAGGACAGGGACCCTGAGCCAACCACCCCCTGCGTGGATGTATCGTGGCAGTCCTGGACGTGCCTGCTGGTGCAGCTGCTGGCCACAGGCACTGTCCTGGGATGGCGCCGCTACCGAGGGCGCTGGAGACGCTGGAGAAGGGTGAGGGATGGGGGGTCAGGCAGGAAGGATGGGCTTGGACCTCTTGGGCAGCCCTTTGGCCAAGGCCCCATGGCAGAGTGGAGCTGAGCCTCTGGCTGGGAGTCAGGCCAGGGCTGAGCTCAGGGACAGCCCCAGGCAGAGGCAGCCAGAGCTCTGCTTGCTGCAGCCTGGCCAGGCCTGGCTCTCTTGCTCAGAGGCCAAAGGCAGCCCAGAGAGGGGCCCTGCTCTGCCCCTCTGCCCCTTCCATCGGGATCCCTGTGCTTTGCCTTGCAGAATCGGCGCCAGAGGCCCCGCAGCAGCAGCCCAGGACAAGGTTGTTCCTCAGAGCTGGTCCAGCTGCTGAGGAACAACCACACCCTGCTGCAGCAGTGCCTGGAACGCTGCTCCCAGCAGGCGGCCCAGAGCAGCGGAGCAGCGCAGGGGGCCAGCCGCAGGAGGAGGAGGAGGAGGAGCAGAAACCAAATCTCGCCCAGCGCTGACCTCCAGCTCCAGCACGGCGCTCAGGGCAGAGCAGGGAATGGGTGACCCGTGCCAGCCCGGGCACGGCGACATTCCCCATCGTAGATTTTAGAGACCCCCCATCCTTACCTGTAGCCACCCCCACCACCTTTTCCACCTTCCCCTTAATATTCCTGTTCTACATGTTCAAGTTAGGCATTAGGCTGTTACCCCATAGTCCCCCGTAGTGTAGATTTTTAGAGTAGTAAAGTTAATAAAGTTCATGTTCTCTGCACATCCTGTGTTGTTTGCTTGATATTCCATCCAAGAGGGGACACAGAGGGATGGGTTTGAGCAGGAGCTCCAGACTGCCTGCAATGGAGAGCCTGAGTGCAGCAGCAGCATTTGCAGGAGTGCAAATGGAGGGCAGCTGGAAAGAAGATGGTGGGCAGTATTCTCCTGCCTCCATCTTCCAAGGAAGAGTCAAGTCAATCCCTGTCTGTGCTCTGCTGGGGGGGTCCCTAAAGGCTCCAGGAGGTGTCTGGGTGGCTCCAAAAGGGGCTTGCAGGACCCTGGGGCACCAGGGAAGGAACAGCATCATCCCAGGAATGCTGTGAGAGATTCCCCAGAGCGGCCCCACCTGGGGCCCGGGCAAGGGATGGATTCAGGCAGGCAAATACATCCAGGGGCTGCCTGGGCTATGGCAGTGAGGCCCAGCCCTGTTTCATATCTTTCTGCTCTTCATTTGTATTTAGTCCTTTGTATTTATCCTCCTGACCTTCACAATGGGATTAGATTTCACTCTCTTACAAGGCAAAACCTTAGTTATTTTATTTCCACTAAACAACCATGTGTATTACCAGCTTAAATGACTTCTCTCTGACTTACTCTGCATCTTGCTCCTTTACAGCAAGATGCATCAAGCACCTCTGTTAAAGTACAGATGCCTCCCTGGAAAGAGGACAATCTTGCTATTTTCTGAAGAATCTTAACTTTGATGATGCACCAAATTTTACAAATCCAAGAGGAAAAAAGCCTACAGATCAGTTTTACAGTTTCAAAAGCTGATTCCTCAACTCTTGCACACCAGTTTCCTTATTGGCAACGTTCAGCAGTGATACCAAACAAGCACAGAAAACAAATGGGAGAAGAAATGCAGACAGCCAGCAGGGGACCACCTACCAAAATACTGGGAAGAAACAGCACCCAGCAACAATTTCACTACAAGATGGACTGATCTTCTAGTTAGCTTCAAAGCAATACATGGACTTGCTTACTTTCAAAGCCTGTCCAATTTTCAATTAAAAATAGAAAAATAACTCCTCTCCACATGCATCATTACTGTTAAGACTTGTCTATGTCTTCAGCTGTTCTTATTTGACTTGCAGGATAATGAAATGTATTGAGATGGGATTTCAAGGCAGGTGCTGGACAAGGTATGGGAAGTATGTGCTGTTTTAGAATCCTCAATATCAGCAGACAATTTGCTAAAGTTGAATTCTCTTTTTTTCCAAGCAAAAGAACCACCTAGTGTTTTTATCTTCCCTGGTGTTTCCAAGGAAAACACTATTAGCTTTCTAGGCATACAGTTCCTGGCTATTGGAATATATACACTTAGGAAACAATGTAATTTTAAGAACAATCTGCTGAAGCAGTATTTTACTTTTTAAGATATTTTATTTAACTACTTGCTTTAAGAAGGAAAAGTGTTTCAAATCCCAATTTTGCCCTCCTTTATCCTTATTCAACAGCATGGATCTTTGAGTGCATGGGCAAATGGTTAAACTGAATGTGGCCCATGTTTCCCCAGTATCAATATCCCCACAATCTAAACTGTGGAATTACTATTTCCCCAAAGAGAAACTTTTTGGGATTTGCAACTCATCTCAAAACCTCAGGAAAACGAAATCAGCAGAATTTCCCTAATTCAATGGAATTCCAATTGTGTTCTATGACCCTTCAAATACTCATGAAAACAGACTTGTTTTCACTAGAACAGCTGTGACTGAAAATCTGGGGTAAAACCTCTAAGAAATGGCAATATACATGAATGTTCCTTTCCACAGCAGCCACAAGCAAACAAGGAGTGGCACTCGTTGGCACAGCCTCTTGCCCACATACAGGAGAGTGGCCAAGGCAGTGCCAGCCGTCTCAGAGATGGGCAAGGACAAGAAAGGGTTTGAAGCTGTGCCAAGAGAGGTGTACACTGGACATTAGGAAGAACTGCTGCCCAGAAAGGGGCATGAGATATGGGAATGGTGTGCCCCAGGGGGCACTGGTGCAGTCACCGTTGCAGTAGGTGTTCAAGGTAAGCCTGGCCATGGCACTCCAGGCTCAGATCTGCTTGCCCTGGTAACCATGGATCACAGGCTGGAGTTGATCTCTCAGAACTCTTCCAAGCCAGTGCTTGGATTCTGTGACATCACAGCCTCTGGGGCAGCATGGTGCCTGGCAACTGTCCCCAGCCACCGCTGTGCCCCACAGCCTGGGCACACCTTGGCAAGGACAGACGTTCCGAGCGGGTGTGCTGGTGGCACTTCAACATAGCACCATGGCCGACCCTGTCCCATGGCTCTTCAACTTGTATCTGCTGCTGCTCCTGGGCCATCGTCCCGACCCATCCATCCATCCTGGGTCGGGCACGGTCCTGTATGTGCAGGAGCCGGAGCAGCAGAACAGGGACCCTGAGCCAACCACCCCTTGCATGGATATGTCGTGGCAGTCCTGGACGTGCCTGTTGGTGCAGCTGCTGGCCACAGGCACTGTCCTGGGATGGCGCCGCTACCGAGGGCGCTGGAGAGGCTGGAGAAGGGTGAGGGATGGGGGTCAGGCAGGAAGGATGGGCTTGGACCTCTTGGGCAGCCCTTTGGCCAAGGTCCCATGGCAGAGTGGAGCTGAGCCTCTGGCTGGGAGTCAGGCCAGGGCTGAGCTCAGGGACAGCCCCAGGCAGAGGCAGCCAGAGCTCTGCTTGCTGCAGCCTGGCCAGGCCTGGCTCTCTTGCTCAGAGGCCAAAGGCAGCCCAGAGAGGGGCCCTGCTCTGCCCCTCTGCCCCTTCCATCGGGATCCCTGTGCTTTGCCTTGCAGAATCGGCGCCAGAGGCCCCGCACCAGCAGCCCAGGACAAGGTTGTTCCTCAGAGCTGGTCCAGCTGCTGAGGAACAACCACACCCTGCTGCAGCAGTGCCTGGAACGCTGCTCCCAGCAGAGGGCCCAGAACAGCAGAGCAGCACAGGGGGCCAGCCGGAGGAGGAGGAGCAGGAGAACCTAAATCTCGCCCAGCACTGACCTCCAGCTCCAGCACGGCGCGCAGAGCGCAGCAGGGAATGGGTGACCCGTGCCAGCCCGGGCACGGCGACATTCCCCATTGTAGACTTTAGAGACCCCCCATCCTTACCTGTAGCCACCCCCACCACCTTTTCCACCTTCCCCTTAGTGTTCCTGTTCTACATGTTCAAGTTAGGCATTAGGTTGTTACCCCATAGTCCCCCGTAGTGTAGATTTTTAGAGTAGTAAAGTTAATAAAGTTCATGTTCTCTGCACATCCTGTGTTGTTTGCTTGATATTCCATCCAAGAGGGGACACAGAGGGATGGGTTTGAGCAGGAGCTCCAGACTGCCTGCAATGGAGAGCCTGAGTGCAGCAGCAGCATTTGCAGGAGTGCAAATGGAGGGCAGCTGGAAAGAAGATGGTGGGCAGTATTCTCCTGCCTCCATCTTCCAAGGAAGAGTCAAGTCAATCCCTGTCTGTGCTCTGCTGGGGGGGTCCCTAAAGGCTCCAGGAGGTGTCTGGGTGGCTCCAAAAGGGGCTTGCAGGACCCTGGGGCACCAGGGAAGGAACAGCATCATCCCAGGAATGCTGTGAGAGATTCCCCAGAGCGGCCCCACCTGGGGCCCGGGCAAGGGATGGATTCAGGCAGGCAAATACATCCAGGGGCTGCCTGGGCTATGGCAGTGAGGCCCAGCCCTGTTTCATATCTTTCTGCTCTTCATTTGTATTTAGTCCTTTGTATTTATCCTCATGACCCTCACAATGGGATTAGATTTCACTTTCTTTCAAGACAAAACCTTAGTTATTTTATTTCCACTAAACAACCATGTGTATTACCAGCTTAAACGACTTCTCTCTGACTTACTCTGCACCTTGCTCCTTTACAGCAAGATGATCAAGGACCTCTCTTAAAATACAGATGCCTCCCTGGAAAGAGGACAATCTTGCTATATTCTGAAGAATCTTAACTTTGATGATGTACCAAATTTTACAAATCCAAGAGGAAAAATGCCTACAGATCAGTTTTACAATTTCAAAAGCTGATTCCTCAACTCTTACACACCAGTTTCCTTATTGGCAACGATCAGCAGTGATACCAAACAAGCACAGAAAACAAATGGGAGAAGAAATGCAGACAGCCATACAACCAACTGCCAGCACAAGAAACACGCTGTGCTCTTGTCACTGACAGTTTCTGTCTCATGGTTGAGATGAACCAGAAGTGGAAAGTGGCCGCAGGGAGCCCCACACGACGAGTCACACAAGCTACTGAAGGAGAAGGTGAATCAAGTGCACTTGCTGAACTCAAAGCCATTCAGCTGGCCCTGGACACTGCTGAAACAGAGAACTGGCCAAAGCTCTACCTTATACTGAATCATATATAGTAACCAATGCTCTGTGGAGTGAGCTAGAAAGGTAAAAAAGGCCAGTTAGCAACATAAAGGAAAACCAATTGAGGCTGCTGATGAATGCAAAAACATTGCCACTCAGACAAACTATCTGTAAAAGTCCATCATGTAGACGACCATGACCCCAAAAGTCAGGCTAATAAAGAACACTGAAACAAGGAGCAAGTAGACCGAGCTGCAAAAATAGAGATGTCACAAATAAATTTAAATTAGCAACATAAGGGAGAGTTGTTCCTAGCTCAATAGGCTCATACTGCCTCAAGCCATCAAGGCAAAAATGCCACCTATAAGTAGGCACAAAACTGAAAAGCAGGTTTAACTATAAATTGCATTTCTCAAGTTATTCATAACTGTAAGACAGGTGCTAAAATCAAGCAAGCCAAGCCCATAAAGCCTCTCTAATATGGGGGGCAGTATTCCAAATATAAGTATAAAGAAGCCCAGCAAATGAACTACATCACACTGCCTCAAACCCCCCAAGGCAAGTGCTACGTGAGCACAATTGTAGAAGTCACCACTAGATCATTAGAAACCCACCCTGTACCTCACACTACTACTCAAAACACTGTCTGAAGCCCAAAAAAGCAAGTCCTATAAAGACACAGCACCCCGGAGGGACTCATCAGACAACAGGACCCATTTCAAGAACAGCCTTAGAAACACCTCAGCCAAAAACCAGGATATTGAATAAATAGATCATATCCCTTATCACACACCAGCTGCCAGGCAAGTTGAACTGTACAACAGACTACTTAAAATTACCCTAAAGGCACTTGGCAGGGAAACATCCAAAAATTGAGAAATGAACATAACAGAAGCCACCTAAACAGTCAACACCTGAGAGTCCATCACTCAAGCAAGTCCTGCCCAGTCTGAAGCCTTGCACACAGTGCATGGGGATAAAGTCCCTGTAGGACACATAAAAGGTATTTTAAGATTGTTTAGATTAAACCCACCTCAAGCAAAGGCAAAGCAATCCGTACAATTGTTTTTGCTCAAAAACCTAGTTACACTTAGTAGGTAATGCAGAAAGATAAAGAAACCCATTGAGTACCACAGAAAAACCTAATCTTAAGTGAGAACTGTGTGTAAAGTTTCACTGTGGATAAAAATACAGAGCAGAGTTGAAAGAAGGTATTAATTAAGGTAGGATGCAGATGGTAATAGAATAAGGAGTAGATCATGTCTTAAGTTGCAATGCAAGATGCAAGCAGAAGTATACATTCTATCACCATCTGCTGAAACCAGGTGGAGCAGGGCTCCTTATCTCTTCCATGACCCATCCCTCACAACTCCTCCCCACAAGGAGTTATACCTTATGGGAGATGCCCCACCCAAGGAGAAAAGCCAAGTATTTCCTACCTAAATAAAATCTGAAATTTGAAACATCAGAGCAACCTTTCCCACTAAATTCCCAAAGAACACCAGGCCTATCTTCATCACCACTAGATGTTAAAAAAGTAACTACACCCTTCTCCAAAATCATTGCTTCAACAAAACCACATCTGTCCCTCCAAGAAAACTACAGGTACCATTATTCAGACTGTAACCAACACCCTGAGCAACAGGGTTACAGGTTGCATTCTGACCTTGCCAGTGTCTTGGTCTTAATATTACTATACTTTTATTGTCATTTTCCCAGTGAAAAACTGCTATTCTAATTCCCATATCTTTGCCAGGGAGCTCCTTAATTTCCAAGGCATATTAATTTCCAGGGTGGGAGTTTACATTTTCCATTTCAAGAGAAGCTCCAGAGCTCCTCAGCAGACTCCTGTCTGTCAAACCAAGACAGTGCCCTGCTGCAGCTCCATCCCCATGGCAGGATCCGCGCTGGATGATCCCCGGGGACCCCCGGTGGGCAGAGCCCCCCTGAGCACTGGTGCTGCTGATCCCTGTTGGGAAGACACCTGGATGGGGGCTCCACATCCTCCTGGCTCATGGTGACCTGGATTTTCTCTGCATTTCTCTTTGTCCTTCTCATACACCCAAACCCAGAGTAAAATTAGAGATGTTAAATAACGACCTGCTTGGGGACACGGGGGGATCTTCCAGAGGATGCGGGGGACGCTCGGTTCCAGGGATTTGAGGGGTCCTGGGAGGGACCTGGGGCTTGCTCAGGGCGTTGGGCACCCCAGTTCCAGAGGCTCTGGCTGCGCTGGGAGAGGAGGAGGAGCGGGAGGAAGAGAAGGACCGGGAAGACACGGAAGAGAAGCAGCGGGAGGAAGAGGCGGGACACAGGAGAAGCGGCAGGAAGAGGCGGAGCGATTTTGGAACCACGCGCTTCTGCCGCACGCCCGCACAGACCGCAGCGTCCCCCGGGAGCGGCAGAATCGCCCCCCCAAAAACCCGCAGGTGAGTGGGAAGGGGGAGCTCGCCCCAAATCCATTATGGGGGGCTCTGGAAGGGTTTTACTTTGAGGTTCAGGGGATGTTTGGATCTTGCAGGAGTCCAAAGCCGAACCCCGGAGCGGGAAGAGCACAGAGGGGTGATCCCAGAGCCGGGGGACCCCCGGCAGCCTGGAGGGGTGCGGGAGGTTGGTGCTGAGCGGGCTCCGGGCCCCCGAGGCTGAAAGGGGCGCTGACTGCTCCAGCTGCCCTTGGGCAGCGCCACCATCAAACCCAACCCGCTCAGCCCTTGTTTTCGCCCAAAATCAGGATTTCCCAAACTTGCTGCACCTGAGGAGAGTAGGAGGCTGTGAGGACGATGTCGATGGACCAGGAGCTGCAGGCAGGTGAGGAGGAAGTTAGTGCCCCTTTCCCCCTGTGTCCTGCTCCATCTCCCAGCCCAGCACGGCTCTGGCTGCAGCACAGCCCTGGGGGGATCTCCTTGCCCTTCCCTGTGGCATGGAGGCAAATCCCATCCTGTCCTTGTCCTTCCTCCCCCAGGCAAGGAGCTGAGCATGGACAGCAGGGAGGACAAATCCCCGCGGCACAGCCTCGGGCAAGAGGCCGTTTGCAGCGGCTCCACGGTGCAGGAATGCAACGGGGAGGAAAAGCCCCGCAGATCCTGCAGCAGGAGGGGCTGCAAACGCACAGCCCGGGGATCCCAGCAGGAAAGAGCCAGCCCGGGCCGGGGAGGCGGCCGGAGCTCAGAGCTGGGGCTGTGTGAGCAGCTTCACCATGGGGAGAAGCCCCACAAGTGCTCAGAATGTGGGAAGGGCTTCAGGTGGAGATCAGAGATGATCAAACACCAGAGGAGCCACACGGGGGAACGGCCCTACAAGTGTGGAGAGTGTGGGAAGAGATTCTTCCAGAGCTCACACCTGACTGAACACCAGAGGTTCCACACTGGGGAGAGGCCCTATGAGTGTGATAAATGCAGAAAGAGGTTTCACACCAGGTCCCACCTCCTCCAGCACTATCACATTCACACAGGGCAGAGGCCCTTCTGCTGTTCTGACTGTGGGAAGAGCTTCAATCGAAACTCCCACCTCATCATCCACCGATTCATGCACACAGGGGAGAGACCCTACGAGTGTAATAAATGCAAGAAGAGGTTTCAGACCAGCTCCAGCCTTCTGCAGCACTATCGCACCCACTGGGAGGAGAGGCCCTTCTCCTGCTGTGACTGTGGGAAGAGCTTCAAGCTAAACTCCCACCTCCTCAGGCACAGGCGCATCCACACTGGGGAGAGACCCTACGAGTGTCCCGAGTGTGGGAAGAGCTTCTTCAGGAGATCTCACTTGAGCAGTCACCAATGGAGTCTCCACTGAGAGAAGCCCTGCGAGTGCCCTGAGTGCAGGAACAGCTTCATGCTGGCTCCCTGTAGCCTGCATTTTCTTTGTATTTCTGTTTGTCCTTCCCAGACACCCAGTACCGGGGTAAAAATGAAGACATTGAACTAAGACATGCCTGCAGACACAGGGGGATCTTCCAGAGGATGTGGGGGACCCTGCGTTCCAGGGACTTCAGGTTTCCTTGGGGGCTGCTCAGGGCTTTGGGCACCCCAGGTCCAGTGGCTGTGGCTGCTCTGGGAGATGCTGACGGAGCTTCTGGGGCAGCTGATCAAGGACCCCCTGCCCTGACACCCTCCCCGTTTCCCCCTGACCCAGCTCCTGCTGTCCCATATCCAAGATCCTCCTCTCCTTACTGTCACTGCCCTTGCCCTCAGCCCATTCCCGTCTCACACCACTCCTACCCACGTCCCTGTTCAGATCCCATTCCTGGTATCATTCCCTGTCCTGTATTCTCTGCCTGGTTACCGTTCACATATTCCCAGTCCCATATTCCCTGTCCTGTTCTCCTTCTAGTATTCCTGATCCCAGTCCCATTCCCATATTTCCATTTCTTTATTTCCAGTCCCCTTCCCATAATCCCATTCCCAATCCTTTTGCCCTATCCCCATGTCTGTTCCCTGTCCTATATTCTAAATCCCCATCCCATATTTTCTCCCCAGTTTCTGTTTTCATATTTCCTGTTCTGTTCCCATATTATCATTCCCTGTTCCTGTTTTCATTCGCATTCCAATGTCCCTTTCCCAGTCCCCACTCTCAGTCCCTGTCCCCATTCCTGGCTGTGGAAAAGTGGAACAAAGAAGCCTCTCTGACTCCCTCCGAGAGAGAACAGTATACAAGAATTAAATTTAAAATATTTTGAGAAGTTAAAATACAAGAAACCACACAGACATGAAATAGAGGTCTAAGTTTTAGTATAAGGAAATAGAAATATTAAGTAGCATAGATATGAAGTAGAAGTTCAATTCTTAGTGTGAAGTACGTAGGAATATGTTTTAAATACCATCAAAAGTAAAAGCCGTAGAATCTCCTATAAAATAGTAGCTGCATTGAGACAATAAAAAATTAGTTCTAGACAAAATAAAATTACAGTAGGAATATTTTATATATTCTTCACATAGAAGAGATAGGCCATATGCACAAGTTATATGTGGACTTTAGTATTACGGAATTCTAACAGGTTTAGGAGAAATTTGTCAGGATCACGGGTTTGGCTCATTGGGTAATTTGTCAAAACAAATCGTTGTATTGGAGCCAGAACTCTCTCTCTCACTCCTCTCTCTTTGCTCTGTCTTCCTCCACCACCATCATCATCATTACCACTACCAGCATGTGAGAGAAGAAGAGGAGGAAGATGAAGAAGAAAAGAACAGAAGAAGAAAGGCCAGGGAGCATCTGCCTCTGGAGACTCTGCACCAGCCGCAGCTTCGACCTCTTGCAGCAGAGAGCTGCTCCTGCTTCCATGGGGACTTTATGGCAGAGAGATTGAACAAGGACTGGAGAGCCTTGGGCTCTTTGCCTTTGGAGCCTGACGTGCCTTCACAAGAAACAACTTTACAGCAGCCAGCAACTGCTCTGCTCTGGGAAGATCTAAAGCCACAACCAATCCCCACAGCCAGTGCCAGTCCTGGTTGTAGACACTGCTGGAGACCTAGGCACATTTTAGCTAGGCCTTTTTCTCAATTTCTAAGTATTTTTCTCAGGCCATGAAACTTTCTCAGCCTCTAGCCAGGATTTTTCCCAGGCTAGAGATTCCTTCTTAAACACAAAAGAAAGAATCATAAGAGAGTTAAACACCTGCAAGGTCCTTGAGAAAGCCAGGGAGGAGAGGTGTCTCCTTCTCTGACCAATGATCTGTTTGTATTTTGTTTTACACGAATTGTCGTATTTAAGGCAATGGTTTCTTTCAATAAATTGCTCTTTCTTGCTCTTTCGTCCACCAAGCAAGAGAGTGTCTTGTTGCTGTTTTTTCACTGCTCCATAACCCTTCCACAGCAGCAGAGCCAGACACAGCATCAGCAAATCACCACTGCTGTGTTTTGGCAGGACTTTGGTTCTGCACATTCAAAGCAACAGCAGCTTGTGGCATTTTTGTCACTGAAGCTCAGCACTGACTCAAGTGGCATTTTTAATGCACTCCCCAACTGCAAAACACCTTCAGACACACTTTAATAACAGACAGGCAGCAGGAAAATCTGTGCTTTGCTGCTATGAGACAGGTCAGTGGAGCAGAGCATATCAAATAAAGGGACTGCTGCTTTAGCTGCCAGGCTGTGCAGAACACAGCAGCACTGCAAGTTAATTCACTGCTCTCACATTCCAGGCATTGTACTGTAGTCATTGCACACCAGTGGTCTTTCAAATACTAATTATTATTAAAACTGATCTTCAGAAGAGCTTCAGCAGCATGTGACTGACCAGACACTGCTGTGAATACCATGAACTGTGTGGACACTCTGAAAACTTAAGCTTGATCAAAGTAAGATCGGCAACTTCTGTTTCCCAAAAGATCAAAAGGCACTGTAAATGCAGGAAACACAAGAATTATCTTTCATTTTTCTGCTGATGGCAGTTTCCCTAAAACTCTCCTTACTGCACTCAGAGGAAGCAACAAGTTTCCCCCTGCCCAGCACCTGGTCTTGTATTTCTCACTGCAGTACAAATGCAGGTATCCTAACAGGACTGTGCAGTCCATGTGGAGTTTTTAAGGACATGCCCAAATGGATGATTGGCTTTATTTACACTGACCAGGACACAGCCATGTCCACTAAGTGTGTCTGACCAGGAAGAATTTTCTCTAGCATACATTTAAGAGGTTTTTATTACTTATATCCATTTTGTTCTTGGTGACAACAGAGCAATTGCTGAAATTTAAGTTTCTGTTTTCTTCATCTCCTTAATGCATGCAGCAGAAGAACCTGCATCCTTTAATGCAATGGTAAGCTTTTGACAGCCATGACAGAACTTAAAATTGGAGTGTGAGTAAACCAGACTGGATGTCAGTGTGACTCACCTCAGTTTTGGCCATGTGTTGGGGGTTGAGTGCTTTTCTGTTGCTGTGTCAATTGAAAGAATTTTTCCCATTATCATGCCAATGGAGCTGGCCGGGTTACACCCAGGGTCCCTGATGGGTCCAGACAAAGGGGGTGGGTGGGGACGGCCCCCGGAGGGGCCTCTGAGGCTTCCGGGAGGGCACTCGCATTTCCGGCGAGCCGGGAGGAGGACGCCTGGGATCGTTCAGCCACGCGGCCGAGCACAGCAGGGCCAGACCCTCTGCGACCACCTGCCCTGCATCTGCCCCGTTTCCAGCCTCCTGCCTCTGCGGACACAGCTGATCCCCCGGACACACACGGTGAGCGAGGAGCCGCCGCCCTCGGTGAGGGTGAGCCCGTTCCCGCCCGGGACCGGCGTGGCCGCTGCTGCCCCTCCCCCCTCCCTCCTGCCTTCATTCCCGTCTGCCCTCTGGCAAATCCGGGCTCTGGACTAAGTACAGAGACAGCGTGCTTGCATCTAAAGGGACTGACACTGAGTTATCTATTTCGTTCTGTTAGCAATTTTAACTGTTATTGTTTTCTGTTTGTATAGTTAGATATATTAGTAAAACAGCTATTATTCCCACCCCCCCTTATCTCTGCCTCAGAGTCCTTGATTCAAACAATCGTAATACTTGGGGGAGGGGAGTGGAACCAAAGTCTCTATTCCAAAAGGGGAAACTTCTGCCCCTACTGGCAGACACCTGTCCTTTCAAACCAGGACAACTGCCCATGGAAGGGGGAAGAGACAACAACCTCTGTCCATGGAGCTACAACAGCAAAGAGGTCAGGCTGAGGGCTAAGTTTAAAAGACTGTCAGCAGCACAGGAAACATCAATGTGAGAGGAAAGATGTGTGCTAATGTCTTTACAAATCATTTGATGGGTGAAGGGATGGGTGTTAAGGTCTTTGAAATAGATCGTAAGGTTTCTACTGACTTTGGGCAGCAGGTTTGTTACTGGGCCCAGACAGCTTGGCTCCTGAAACAGGCGAGGGTCTGCACAAGCATGAACTTCTGAAAATTGGGGGAAATGCCAGGTTCAAGAGGGGATATGGAATAGGAGGTTTGGGGAGGCTGTACCTTCCTATTACCTCAGCCAATGGGGAAAGGAAGAGGGCAACAGGGGAGTTTAGGATAAAAGGAGGCTGCGCCCTCTGAAACCTCGAGAGAGAAAACCCTGTGGGTGTGTGCTCCAATGAACTCTCTCCATTTATTCAAAAGAAGTTGAAGGACTCCTCTGTCTCCTTTTTGTACATAAACCTCTGGCATTTCTGGATTTTCCTGACAGTGGCAACATGGAATCTCATGGAATCAAGTGTCCACAGTTCCATGGTGCAACCTCATAGAGTGCTGGAGACCATTGTGTCACAATGGGAACACACGGAACAAAGGCTCCATAGTGACACTGCAGGGCCTCATGGAATGCAAGAGATCATCCTGATGGAATGGAAACTCATGGAACCAAGTGTCCACTGTTTTTCAGCAGGTCCTCATGGAATCCAAGAGACCATTGTGGTGCACTAGAAATGCATGGAATGCATTGTGACAAAGCTGGGCCTGATGCAACCAAGGAGACCATTGTGATGCAATGAAACCTCAAGGAATCAAGAGTCAATTGTCAACACATCAGGCTCTCATAAAACTAAAGAGAACATTGTGACACAATGGATTCTCATGGAACTGAAGCCCCATTCTGAGAAAACATGGCCTGATGGAAATCCAGTGCCACTGGGACATCTCCAGCCTTGGAGGAAGCAAGTGTCCAGTGTGACACAGCACAACCTCATGAATCACAGCAGAGCACAGTGACACCAAGAGTCAGCTGCAAACGCGGCAGAGACTCATGGAACCCAGGAGATCATTGTGATTCCACACTGTCACAATTGAGCCTTACTTCTGTGAGAATCCATTTCCCCACAATGTTCTCCTGGCTTCCAAGCTGTGCCTCGATGGCTCCTTGCTTCCACAAGCCATGGCACAGTCCCACTTGTCCCTGGGTTCCATGAGGCTGTGCCATGTTCACAACTGACACTTGCTTCCATGAGATTCCATTGTGTCACAATGGTCCCCGTGTTTCCATGAGGCTGTGCTGTGTCACAATGGACACTGGATTCCATAAAACCTGGCAATGTCCCAGTGGCACCTGTGTCCCATGAGGCCCCACTTGGTCAAAGAAGAGCCTTGGATCTGTGAGATTCCAGGTTGTCCCAATGGTTTGCTGAGTTCCATGAGGCTGTGCTGTGTCACAATGCACACTGAGTTCCATGTGCCCTGGCACTATCCAAGTGGCACCTGGCTTCCATGAGGCCCCACTGTGTTTGCAACTCACACTTGGTTTCCCCAGACTGCCTTGTGTCACAGTGCTCTCCTGGGTGCCATGAGGCCCTGCTGTGCAATAATGGAGCCTTGTTTCCACTGGGCCTGGCAATGTCCCAGTGGCACCTGTGTGCCATGAGGCCTCATTTTGTCAAAGTGGATCCTTGGGCTGATGTGGATGAGGGTCCATAGTGATGCAGAGTCCTCAGGCAGGTGCAAAGGTGAATACTAGACCATTATCAGTTGCACTGTTTTAAAGCATAACAAACATACTGGCTTACCTTCTGTCCATCTGTAATTAAAACTCCCTCAATTGTCATCTCACCTTTTGCTGTTTCTTTTGCCTCTCTGTCTGCCCACTCGTTTCCTTCCTGCAGTTCCGAGCTCACCTTCTGATGTGCCTTAATGTGCATAACTGGTACCTGCTCAGGTAGCTGAACTGCTTCCAGCAGCTGCAATATTTCCTGCACGTTTGACTTTTTTCCCTTGTGAGTTTGTCTGCTTTCTATCCAGATGGCTCCATACGCATGTACAACTCAAATGCATACCTCAAATCTGTATAAATATTTATTTTCTCTCCTTTGTGATTTCTTAGACGTGGGTTAGAGCAATTATCTCAGCTTTTTGTTCAGAGGTATCTATTGACAAGGGTCCAGACTCCATTACCTCTTTGCAGGTGCTAACTGCATACCCAGCATGTCACTTTCCACTGATGGCATCGCTGCTTCCATCAGTGAACCAGATTCTGTGCCATCCAAAGGAGTGTCCTTCAGATCAGGTAGGCTGGAGTCGGAGGCTTCAATAGTCTCCAGGCAGTTGTGGTGTCCCAGTTCCTCTTGATTTCCACTAAGGAAAGAAGCTCAGTTGATAATGTTAGTTACAACTACCTCTACATTGTCTTGTTCCACCATGATGGCTTGGCATTTCAGGAACCTTTGTGGGGAGAGCCAGTGCCTGACCTTTACTTTCAGGACTGCAGACACTGTGTGAGACACCAGTACAGTCATTTTCTGTCCCAAGGTGGATTTGTGTGCATCTTGAATATTCAGCATCACTGCTGCAAGGGCTCTGAGGCATGCCAGCCATCCCTTGGCTGTTGTGTCCAGTTGCTTGGATAATTAAGCAGCTGCTCTCTGGTATGGACTCAGGTCCTGGGCCAGTATCTCCAGGGCAATTCACTGTTTCTCAAGGGAAAACAGAAAGGATGGTTTGCTTACCCCTGGGAGTCTGAGAGCTGCAGCTGACATTACAGCATTCTTCAGCTGGTGAAAGGCACACGTGGCCTCTTTTGTCCACTGGAGGCCTCTGTTCCCATTTGCAATGAGCGCATACAGAAGTTTTACAAGCAGCCCATAGCTGTGTATCCACCGCCTACACCACCCTGTCATTCCTAAGAATATCCACAGTTCCTTTGCTGTCTGAGGTTTTGGGGTTTGACATATTGCTTCCTTGTGATCTTGACCTAGAGTCTGTTGTCCCACACGAATTTCATAACCCAGATAAATTACCTTTTGCTTCACTACCTGGGTCTTTTTCTTTGATACCCTGTATCCCTGAAGTCCTAGAAAGTTTAGGAGGCTTACTGTCCAGGCTACACATGCCTCTTTCATCTGGGTGGCTATGAAGATATCATCCATTACTTCAGTAGCTTTCCTCCTTCTGGGGAAGCCTCCCAGGATTCCAGATCTTTGGCAAGTTGTTCCCCAAATGGAGTAGGAGAGTTGGAGTAGGAGAGTTTTTAAATCTCAGAGGCAACACCATCCAGGTGAGCTGGGATCTATGTCCACTTTAGAATTTTCCCATTCAAATGCAAAATTTTTCTGGCTGTCTTCATGGAGACGGAAGCAAAAGAAGGTATTTTACAAGTCTAAAACGGTAACCCAAGTTAGCTCTGTTAACAGCAGCTGTTAACATTAAAATTAATCCCTCTATGTACTGTTCATCATTTACCTCCAGAATAACCTCCACATTTTAAAATTTAATGGTTACTTGTAATTGTTCTAACAAGTGTCTCCCTAAAAGTTGTCTCAGGAAACTGGGCAGATAGAGAAATTTATGAATATCCTATTGCTTCCCAAGACTATACCTTAATGGTTTGCAAAAATATGCTTTTTAAAGTTCGCCAGTCCCTCCTATTACTGTAATATAATCCCTCTCCACAGGTGCCATAGTTTAATTCAGAACTGAATATGTTGCCCCCATGTCAACTAGAAATTCCACTTTTTTTCCCTTTCTCCCCAGCTTTAACTTACAACCAGTGGATCTCCTTCAGTGAGATCTCCTGGTCCTCCTCAGTCTTCTTTCACATGTGCAATCACTTTTCCCTTTTCCTGGTCTTCCTTTTCCTGAGGGTCACCCTGTATTCATTCTGGACATTAATTTTTGCAGTGACCATATTTCTTACAGATCACACGCTGGTCTCTGCCCAAGTGGGACAGACCTTATCCAGGTGATCCCTGTCTGCATCTTCCTCTCTCCCTCTGACTTACGACAGCTACGAACTTCCTCATTCCTTGTTTATATCCTTCTTCCCAGTTACTAAAGACTCTCCACACGTTGTCCATGTCTCTCTAAGTTTGTCCCATCCTTCCCCTGAAGCTTTTGAAGTTTACGTTTTATGTCATCCATAGATTGACCCAGGAATAAATTGACAAGCTGCTGTATCCCTACATCAAACCCAGAGTCCAGTGATGTGTGGCAGCCCATTACATCCCTTAATTCATTGAGGAATTTGGATGGTGACTCAGAGGGCCCCAGCTTGATTCAATATAAAGCTGACCAATTCATAGTTTTGGGAATGGCCCTTTCCATCCCCTTTGCAAACCACTCCTGATAACTTTCCAACTGTCTTGATTCAGCTGATCTGTTTGAGTCCCACCGTGGATTTTGGAATGGGAAATAATCTTTCACATCCAATTGCCAGGTTTTGTAATAATCTTCTGCCAGATCCACTGCTGTTTTTATAATTAATTATTTTTTGGTCTTGGTCACTGCATCCACTAGTAATTGCATATCATGCCAATCTGGATTTTGTTGTTTTGTATCGCAGATATTTAGCAGTGTTAACTGTAATGCTGCATAACTTTTAGCAACCTTTTCCCATGCCTCCACATTGATTGTGGAGAAGGGAACTTCAACTAATACCATTTCTCCCTCTGGTCCCACTGTGTCTCATACAGGTGCCTGTAATATCTGTGTCTGTTGTCTAGTCTGGTGTATGGTCAGAGAAGAATCTGCATCCTCTGAGTCTGCATCCTCATCCTCATCCCTTTCCTGTCTTATGTGGGGAGGCTTGAGCAAATTGTCCTCCAGATCTCACTCCTGGGCTACAATCTGGTAAACCTTATCTGATTTTGTACATCTTTGCCCTATGCTGCACACTGAACAACACCACTTGAACTTTCGTCTCTTACTCTAATTCTCCTTCTCCTAGGGCCAATACCAGAGGGTCAGATGGAGCCCTGATCCCACAGTCCCTCTGCCATTCAGGGTCATCTCAAAGGGAGAAAAGCATATCAGCACATGATACCTCTCCCACTTCTCTCCTAAGAAATAGCATGAGCTGTAATAGTGTGTTGCAATCCAAAGTTCCACTAGGTGTCCACTTTGCTCAATTGTCCAATTTATATAAAGGGGCACGAGTCCTTGCAGAATCTAATAAGGTCTCTCTGTTTTCTGAATCCCCTTGCCCAGCAACATCTTTCCAATGTGCAATAATACAGCCTAGTGGACTGGCTTTAGGGATCCCCTACTTTGTTCAGTTCCCATTACCTCCTCCTCCTTGTCCTGTCCCATTTCCACCCAAATCTCTCTTTGCAATCTCTCACAGTTCTTTTCCAATCTTCCTCCCACACACACGCCCAGGTTGCAGGGATTGAATGTGATTTGCCACAAACTTTAGGATCTCAGGTTCAAAATCAGCTTGGTTAGGATGCCTCCATTTACACTGAGGGCATAGAGCTTGTCGTCTATCAGAGAAGCAATACCAACGTTTTTCACAAGTCCTACACTGTAACAGTAACCACGCGGGGTGCCAAACTCTAGAAGCCCCAAATGCCCCATAACACCTGCAAAAACAAGCTATTCCACTTCTCTCTTGAATGTCCAGATCCTCTTACGTAGCCTGTTCCCAATCCAAAGCTACCAACCTCCCTGTTGAAGTTCTATATACACCTTCCAGCAAAAATTGAGCATTTCCTCTTTCTATACATAGTTCACTGGATTCAGAAATTCCCAAGGATCCTGCCCAAACCACTGAGGGAGGGGGATCCTTTCTATTCATCAATTCAAAATATGCTCAAACCACCACACTGTAACTCTGACAGTCCACAAATATGAGCCCCTTGTATCTTAAATTCCCAAGGGTCAAAGGCACAGCACTGCAGGTAGGAAGTTCCTTTAATTTCTCTTGCCAAGCTCACATTGTCCTTTCACCCTACAGTGGTCCGGTTCCCCTCCGTATTCAAAACTCTCCTGGTTCACGCTGAAGCCACATGGAAAGAGCCTGCCTACACAGCTGGGCTCTTTCAGCTTGGGGTCAATCTTAACTATCACTTCTGAGCAAACTAAAACAAAGCAGCCAACAACACAGTCAGAGTAACAACACAGAACAAGATTACCAGTTTACTGCAATTATAACTTTTGTCACAAGACGGCAGCATTACTCTAAAATACACAATGACCAGCAGTGGCAGGGGACTGAACACCAAGACTTACAGGAAATACCATCCCCCACAAACAGGCATTCCCACCACACAACCTGAATCCCAAAGCCAAAATCACGGCAGGGAAGGGTATATCTATATTAAGGGACTGTGATAAATGTGATTCATGCTAACTAAATTGTAACTATATTAGCAAAATTATTTTTTCATATCAATAGAAAATCATTGTTGCAAAGCAAAAAGGACATCACGGAACAGGCTGTGATATTGCTGAGTGGGCTGTGAGAGCACTGGACGGTTGTGTGACACCACAGAGAGGGCAGTGAGGTCACAGAGGAGACTGTGCCATCATAGAGGGTGGCTCTGTGATATCAGACAGCAGGCTGTGACATTACAGAGCAGCTGTGTGATGTCCCAGAGAAGGCTGTGGCATCAGAGAGTGTGTTCTGCCATCACAGGGTGGCTATGTGACATCAGAAAGGGGCTGTGACATCCTGGAGCAGGATGTGACATCACAGAATGGCCATGTGACATCCCAGGGCAGATTGTGTGACATCACAGCAATGACTGTGACTTCACAGATCACAGGGGCTGTGTGACATCACAAGGGCTATATGACATCACAGGGAGTGTATGACATCACAGGGGGCTGTATGACATGACAGGGACAGTATGATACCACAGGGGCTGTGTGACAGCACATGTGGCTGTGTGACATCACTGGGGGCTGTGTGACATCACATGGGTTGTGTGACATCACAGGACTGTGTGACATCATAGGGTGTTGTGTGACATCACAATGACTGTGTGACATCACATGGGTTGTGTGACATCACAGGGGCTGTGTGACATCATAGGGTGCTGTGTGACATCACAGGGGGCTGTGTGACATCACAGGGTCTGTGTGACATCATAGGGTGCTGTGTGACATCACAATGACTGTGTGACATCATAGGGTGCTGTGTGACATCACAGGGGGCTGTGTGACATCACAGGGTCTGTGTGACATCATAGGGTGCTGTGTGACAGCACAGGGCTGTGTGAGGTCACTGGGGAGGTCACTCTGCCCCGTTCCCCCCTCACAGTCCAACGCTGCTCGTGCACAGGGGCGTCCCCTGTCCCCCCAGGTCCCCCGCCCCCTGGTTCCGCAGCCTCCCCCAGAGGATGTTCCATGAGATTGACCCCAGAGCCTGACACGGGGACAGGGGCCGGGCCCTGGGGGTGGCACAGGGGGACAGGGACCCCCCCGGCAGCGTCCCCGTGTCCCAGGGCCAGAGCCTGGGCCAGGGCTCCTTCACCCTGTTATGAGCCAGGGGCTGAGAGCATTTAAAAAATCCCCAGCACGGGATCAGCAAAAAACAGATTTAATATTGAGCTACAGCACTGTGATAAATGATCTCCCCTGAAGGTTGCAAATGAGGATTGTTAGAGAGTTGGAATTGTCACTTACCTTATCATGTGATACACTGTTCTGTATGACCCCTGTTCATTCTTTAATCCGGTTGTTGTATTCCCTTCATTAAATCCAGTTCATTGTATTCCCTGTTCCAGTTTGTTCCCTGTTACTTCCCACTTCTGCCCTCTCCCCTTCCTCATTTCCGGCCTGGCTGCTGCTGCTCCCCTCCTGTCCATCAACTGAAAGAACGCGCCAAACATGTAAAATCGCAAAGCTCCCGAAACACCACTCTTCAGGGGAGTTCCTTGAAGAGAAAAAGCTCCTGGAACAGCGAGCCAATACAAGATTCGGGAACCCTCCAGACACCATACAGTCAGCTACGGGACCAACTGCTAAAAATTGCCTTCGTCCTCCAGTTGTAAGCTCACCATCTTATGAAAAGCGAATTTACATACAAACAGCCCTAAACAACATTAGACACTGCAGGTCCATGGGTAGTCCCATGAGCTTGGAAACACGCACCCCCGTTTCTGTGAGGGCTCCCAGGGGGTGTGTGTGGTATCTCGTTTCTGGCGTGGCTATGCAGCAGTACCGCCGTGGAACGTTCCCTGCTGCTTCTAGTAATAAAGAGCTCCGTAGTTAAAGGCTTCGGTTCTGGGCACGGGGCTCTCCGGCCGCTCTGGGATTGATGATCACCGACAGCAAAGGGAGAGAACAGGAGAAAGCGAGAGAAGGAGATTGGCAATCAGGGCTCGCAGTCGCAGCGCCCAGTCCTGCTCCGCCGGGGCTCGGAGCCGCAGCCGCAGGAAAAAATGGATCCGCGGCTGGCGATGCTCGACCCGCTTTGGGCCGAAGGCGGCGGGTTGCAGGCAGAGCTGGAGCGCAGGCCCCGGGAGCTGAGCACAGCCCGGCCCGAGGGTCCCGCAGTGCGCGGCCGAGGAGGGTCCCGGGGGATCCCGGGAGGGGATCCAGGGGAATTCCCGGGAATGCCCCGTGCCCTCCCCCGCTTTTGCCCTCGGGCGGTTTTGCTTTTCCCTTCCGCAGCGCCAGCAATGCCGGGATCTGCCCGGCGACCGGTGACGCCACTGCAGACTCGGGCTCCCATTGGCTGGCAGGAAAGAGGGGCGCCAATGGCGGGGCCGGAAGCTGCTCAGGGGGCGGATCCGCAGCCGAGCAGCGCAATGGCTCCAGCGCTGGGGCTGGGGCGCTCCTGGGGGCGCCGGGGGGCGGCCAGAGCTGAGGGGAATCCCCGACCCCGGGACTCTTTGATCGCCCATTCCAGAGCACGGAGAAGCCCCCACACCCCCATTCCCGGGCGCCTTGATCCCCCCGAACCCTCATTCCCGGCCATGCGTTCCACCCTGCACCCCCTTATCCGGCACCAGTAACCCCGGCACCCCTTTCCCGGCCATCCCGCCTCTCCTGGCCCGCAGAGTCCCCTTCTCCTTGACCCAGAGACCCCCTGCACCCCTATTCCTGCCTTTCCCAGCACCCAGCCCCTCCTTCCCTCAACACTGGGGACACCCTTGACCCCTATTCCCGGCCATCCCGGCTTTCCCCACCCCGTGCTGCAGGTGGGGACACCGGGGACCCTTGGAGCTCCCTTTGCTGCATCCAGGGAACCCCTGCTGCAGGAGGTTTCCGCCTGTGCCCTCCTGTCCCACGGCAGCGTCCACGGATCCCATGGGCTCGCCAAGGACGGCCGGGAATTCCTCTCCTTCCAGCTGCGATCGGGGACATTCGTGGTGGCCGCCGGCGCTGCCCAGGTCACCAAGAGGTGCTGGGAAACTGAGGAGATCGAGACTGAGCAATTCACAGATGACCTGGGGCACACCTGCCAGGAATGGCTCTGGAAATGTGGCAGGGATGAAACCAGAAGGGGAAACCCACGGAAGTTCCCTCCTGGAGTGCTCTGCCTGGGGTGTTCTGTGCAGTGCGGCAGACAGTGAGAAACACTCCTAGGCTGTCACTCATCACAGTTCTCAGGGTTTTGGGTGAGATGCCTGCAGCAGAGCCAGTGCTGAGGGGAGTTCAGGGGGGGTCTCTTAGCATTTGGGGTCCCCGGAGATTTGCAGAGAACCCCCCGGTCCCCCCAGGATATCCCTGTACATGCTGGCGCTGCCCAAGCGCAGTGAGAAGGTTCATACCCAGCACGGGGTCCCCAGCTCTGTCACTGGCATCGCCCAGGTACCCCCAAAACCTCTCGGGAACCCCAAACCCCCTGGGGCTCCGCTGCTGGAATCAATGGGAATGGTGTTGCACTTTTAAGTGGAGTTTCACTGGGGCCTCCAGTTGACAGCTCTTTAAAGCAGCGATGGTAGAGACAATCCCTAAAATCCACCCTGGGGGCAAAACATCCCCTACAGGGGGTGGTAGCGGGGGCTCCTCTGCAAATGTCACTTTAAGCCGTCATGATCCCCCCTTAAAAGGAGCCTTTGGGCCTGCAGCCCTACAAATACCCTAAAATGGAGAGGAAAAAGCACCCTTGTAGTGGTGGGTTCCCCCCCCCAAAAAAAACTTTTAAAGAGAAAAATTCCTCTTTAAATGAACCTGAAGAGCCCTAAACGCCCTCAAAGAGGGACAGGATCCGCTCCTCTGCTGGGGCCGCTCCAAGCCGGGAACTCACCCGTTCGCTGCACTCGGGGGAGCCCCGAACGATGACGGGTCCTGGGCTGAGCCCCCCACTCAGCCAGGGGTGCGGAGGGAACTGGGGGGGCTGGGACGGGGCTTGGGGGTCCTGGGGTTAACTGGGGGACCCTCAGTTGGTCCAACTTCCGGCTGTCCCCCTTCTCCCACCTCTTTCCCATTTTCCCCTTCAAAGGTCCGATCCTCCCAGCCGGGTTTGGGGGTCACCGGGCATTTTCCCTTCGTGTCCCGGCCCGGCCAGAGGGTGGGAGGAAGGGGAGGAGGAGGAGGAAGAGGAGAGACAGAGGAGGAGGAAGGATAAGGAGGATCGAGAGGAGGCACCACGTGCATTCCCCGCTCTCTGTGTCCGCAGCTCCTTCGCCCCCAGACCATCGCCCCCCGCATCCCGCAGGCGCCCGGGGAGGGGGAGCTCGCCCCAAATATCCTGGGTGGGTTTTTTGAAGGGATATTTGGAGATTACACGAAATATATTTGGGGCTCCCTATTTAATTCTTTCTGCCTGTGCGGGCGGCATGATGTTTGGAGCTTGCAGTGGTCCAGAGCTGAGTCGCAGATGCCCCTCGGGGGGACATCGGGGGGTCCCCGGGAGGTGTTTTTGGGGGTCCCGGTGGCGGTGGCGGCAGAGCAATGGCCGAGCACCGCAGCTGCTCTCGCAGGTGTCCCCTGGGCTCTGCGGCGCCGCGGGGACAGAGCCCGGGGCGGGGCTGGGTCCCTGCTGCCAGCAGGGTGCTGCCCAGGCTCCAAACGCTCCTGCAGCTCTGGCAGCCTCAGGGCTGAGCCCATCCCTGGGGATCCTGGGCAGTGCCCTGCACCCTCTGTGGGGAGAACCTTGCCCAAAAATCCAACCTAAATTCCTCCTGGCACAGCTCCAGCAGCTTCTTGGGTGCTGTCCCTGTGCCAGGGTACAGACCCTGGGGCTGTTCCTACATTATTAATAAAATGTTATCATTTGTGAATTATTCAATTATTATTCTTACTCTTACTCACCTTGCTCTTTCTAGTTTTTTTCTTCTTGTCTTCTAATATGTACTTTAAAGTATCTAATATTATTCTATACTTATTTTTTTCCTGTTCTTCAGGCAGCAGGATCAGCCCAGCCCCAGAGCTGCGCTGCTGCTGCAGTGCTGTGTGCGCTGCTCTGGCTCTTTGGCTGCACAGCCCCTGCAGCTGCTGCCACAGGGATGTGTCAGGAACAGCACAGAGCTGCTGCTGCCTCAGCTGGGGCTGAACCGGGGAAACCCCTCCCAGCCTGCACAGGGTGCTCAGGGCAGGCAGGGCTGCTGAGAACACACCCGGCCTGGCTCCAGGGAATCAGCCCTGAGGGGATTTCGGAAGGAATTGTTCCCTAGGAGGATGGGCAGGGCCTGGCACAGAGCGCCCAGGGAATTCATGTGACCGGGAAATTATTAAGTATCAAT
Source organism: Erithacus rubecula (assembly GCF_903797595.1). Classification (NCBI taxonomy): domain Eukaryota; kingdom Metazoa; phylum Chordata; class Aves; order Passeriformes; family Muscicapidae; genus Erithacus; species Erithacus rubecula. The sequence continues at coordinate 23,252 of NW_027636047.1, read as the reverse complement.
ATTACAATATATTGTATATTCATGTATTTGTATCATATACTTTAATATTAATACACAATATGTAATAAAAACAAATTTGCTAGACTTTTTTTGTTCATTCAATTTTATTTTCATTAGTGTATTCTTAAATTATCGTTCTTTTTATAATTCTCTTTGTTTCTATCTGCTCTTCTTAGCTATTCTAACTACTTGTTATATGCTATTGTATCTATTCTTCTCTGCTTCTTCTATGTGTTCCTTAATTCTTATTCCTATTCTTATTTCTATTCTTATTCCTATTCTGATTCCTAATCATCTATGAATTCTTAAATTCTTATGACTATTCTTCTCATTTTAAATCCATACGACCATTCTTCTTATATGTATTTTGAAATTATTTTTGGTCTTCTCCATAATCTTAGTGTTCATCTTCATCATCTTCATCGTTATCTGCTTTGTCGTCATCATCTTCTTCACTTTTGTCTTCTTCTTCATTGTCCTGGTTGTCATCTGTCTTCCCAGGAAACACTTAGGCAGGGTGGGACTCAGTTTCACCAGTGGGCAGGGTCAGCACCAAGGACACAGACACCAACTGAAGGAATGGTGTCATTTATAAAATGCAAAACTGCAAAGAATCACACAAGGAGAATCTCAGTAAAACAGATATTTGTTAGCAAAGAATTACAAAAGGAGAAGCTCAGCAATGCACCCAATCATCACTACCAAATATTGCCCACAGTGATTTACAAAGATCCATCCCCAGTTCCCCCCAGACTTTGCCATCACCCAGGTGCACACATCAGCTGGGGGAAGCTGTCACAGCCAAGGGCTGCAGAGCCACTCCTGGACACTGGGAATTCCTGCAGGTGCCTCCAGCCACAGCTGAGGCTCCCAACCCTGCTGAGAGAGGGCCCAGCTCTGACAGTGATGAATAAACAAACTGACAGCACTGCTAGTGCAGGAACAGCTGGTTTCATTCTCTGGTTTGGTTTCTCCCGAAGCCTGGCCAGGGCTCAAGGAAGAACCAAGGGAGTTGACTTAGGCCAAACACCCCCAAACAAAGCCAGATGGGACCTTGTTTGGTTTCTAAATACACAAAGGTAAATCCATGTCTCACCAATGCAGAGATAGACAGATCATATTGCTAAAATGCCTCATTAATGAGCAGATAAAAAGATAACATTTGGTTGGAAGGTTCATCTAGAGGTCACCTTTGGCTCAGGTCCTGGTGCTCAGGCCTTGGTACTTCAATCAGTGCCTTGACCAAGGCATGAACTACAACCTTCATAACAATTCTTTCAATAACTGAATCTTAAATTCAGGTAGGAGGCATAAAGGCATTGCCTCTTGTTCTTCAATTAAGTGCTGTTCAAGTTCATTACTCAGAGCTGTAAGTCACATTCCTTCTAAAACATGCCTAAGTAGTTGCTACTCTCTGCTGTTTATCAAATCCCCACTGTTTCTTGAGACTGTGTCTCTTTTGAGACAAGTCTCAATGCTACATTTCCCAGCACAAAGTGTCACAACAGCTCTAACATGGGATCATAACACACCAAGTGCTCACACTGCAATGACTGCAGTGGCTGCCACAAATGCATTTCACAGCAGCCTCCAGTTTGGCAGCCATGGAGCCAATCTCACCAAGAAGAATTCTCTTCTTCCTACCACTCTTCTACTGCTCTTTCTATCGAGGTGATTCCTGACTGTTGGACTTCAAACTCATCACTGACAGAAGTGCAACATTCCTGTCCCATGACAGCCCAGGCTCCTCCTTGGCCAGCAAGCAGATAATCCAAGGCCAGGCAGTTCTGTAGATCCCCATTTGTGTTTGTTGGAGCTCACAGGATGTGCTGTTGGACATTTTCACAGTATCATTTTCTGCTGCTTCTAATAATCAATGCAGCTCATTAATGTAAACTCCACAGGACAAGGCAGTGCACATGGGGCACACGTGAGGGAGGCGGGCCCGTAGTACCGGTTTTGTTCACAAGGAAGCCGCACTACTGGGGGGAGGAGCTGCAGTGCTGGTTTTTTCCAAGAGGGGGCAGCACTTCTGGAGGGTGGAGGCTGCAGTACCTGTTTTGTCCAAAAGGTGAAAGCACTACTAGGGAGGGGGGCTGCAGTACCAGTTTTGTCCACAAGGAAGCAGCACTGCTGAAGGGGGTGGGTAGCGGGCTGCAGTACTGGTTTTATCCACAAAAGGCCAGCTATACTGGGAGGGGCTGCAGTACTGGTTTTGTCCACAAGGGGACAGCACTACTGGGGGTGGGGGGCTGCAGTACCGGTTTTGTCCACAAGGATACAGCACTACATGTAAAGGGGCTGCAGTACGGGTTTTGTCTACATGTGGACAGCACTACTGGGCAGGGGGGACTGCAGCTTCTGCTTTTGTCCACGAGGGGGCGGCACTACTGGTGTGAGGGGCTGCAGTACAGGTTTTGTCCACACGGGAGAAGCACTACTAAGGGGGGTGGGGCTGAAGTACCTGTTTTTTTCCACAAGGGGGCAGCACTAGTGAGAAAGGAGGGGCTGCAGTACCTGTTTTGACCACAAGGGGGCAGCACTACTGGGGGTAGGGCTGTAGTACCTGTTTTGTTTACAAGGAAGCAGCTCTGCTAAGTGGGGAGTTGCAGTACCTGTTCAGTCCACAAGGGGGCAGCACTACTGAAGGGGGGCTGCAGTACTTGTTCTGTCCACAAGTTGGCAAAATTACTGGGCGGAGGGGGCTGCAGTACTGGTTTTTTCCACAAGGGGGCAACACTGCTGACGGGCAGGGGGGTGCTGCAGTACCAGTTTTGTGGACAAGAGGGCAGCACTACTGGTGGGGGGGCAGCAGTGCCGGTTTTTTCTACAAGGGGGCAGCACTTCTTGGGGGTGGGCAGCAGTACCAGTTTTGTCCACAAGGGGACAGCACTACAGGTGGGGGGGGCTGCAGTATTGCTTTTGTCCACAAGGGGACAGCACTACTGAAAGGAGGGGGGGGGCTGCAGTATCGGTTTTATCCACGAAGGGACAGCACTACCGGATTTGGGCGGTCAGTACCGTTTTGTCCACAAAGGAGCAGCCCTACTGGGGGTGGGGCTGCAGTACCTATTTTTTCTTCAAGGGGGCAGCACTAGTGAGGAATAAGGGACTGCAGTACCAGCTTTCTCCACAAAAGGGCAGCACTACTGGGGAGAGGGGGCTGCAGTGCCTGTTTTGTCCAGAAGGGGACAGCACTACTTTGGGGGGGGGGGGGGGTTTGCAGTACCGGTTTTGTCCGCAAGGGGGCAGCACTGCTGAAGGGGGAGGGGGACTGCAGTACCAGTTTTGCGCACAAGGGGGCAGCACGGCTGGGAATGGGGCCTGCCGTACCTGTTTTGTCCAGAACGGGGCAGTACTACTGGGGGGAGGGGGCCGCAGTACTGGTTTTGTCCACAAAGGGGAGGCACTAATGAGGGGGGAGGACCGGCAGCACTGGTTTTGTCCACAAGGGAGCAGCACTACTGAAAGTGGAGGGGAGTAGCAGTACTGGTTTTATCCACAAGGGGGAAGCACTGATGTGGGTGGGGCTGCAGTACAGGGATTTTGGCTCAAGGGGGCAGCACTATTGAGGAGGGGGAGGCTGCAGTACTGGTTTTGACTACACGAGTACAGCACTACTGGAGGTGGAGCTGCCGTACCCGTTTTGTCCACAAGGATACAGCACTACAGGTGGGCGGGCTGCAATGCCGGTTTTGTCCACAAGTGGGCAGCACTTCTGGGGGGGGGTGGGCTCCAGTACCTGTTTTGTCTACAACGGGGGAGCACTACAAAGGGGGGTAGGGGGCTGCAGTACCTGTTTTGTCCACAAGGGGGAAGACCTACTGAAAGGGGGGGGTTGCAGTACCCATTTTGTCCACAAAATGTCAGCACTACTGGAAGCAGTCGGCAGTACATGTTTTGTCCACAAAATGTCAGCACTGCAGAAGGAAGGGGGTCGGGAGTGCCACTTTTGTCCACAAGGGGGCAGCAGTACTGGGTGGCAGGGGCTGCAGTACAGCTTTTTCCTCAAGGAAGCATCACTGCTTGTGCAGAGGGCTGCATTTCCGGTTTTGTCTCCAAGGGGGCAGTACAGCTGAAGGGAAGGGGGGGCTGCTGTAACAGTTTTGTCCACAAAAGGGCAGCACTAGTGAGAAGAGGGGAGCTGAATTTCCTGTTTTCCCCACCAGGATACAGCACTACTGGTGCAAGGGGCTGCAGTGCCAGTTTTGCCCACCGGATGGAGCACTTCTGGGGGGGTGGGCTGCAGCACCAGTTTTGTCCACAAGGGGACAGCACTGCTGGTACGGGGGACTGCAGTACTGGTTTTGTCCACAAGGATACAGCACAACTGGTGGGGGGGCTGCAGTGCCGGTTTTGTCCACAAGAGAGCAGCAGTACTGGAGTGGGGGGGCTGCAGTGCTGGTTTTGTCCTCAATGGGAAAGCACTACTGAAAGGGGGGGAGCGCTGTACCAGATTTGCCCACAAGGGGGCCACACTACTGGAAGAAAGCAGCAGTACCGGTTTTGTCCACAAGGGGATAGACATAGTGGGGAGGGGGGCCTGCTGTTCTGGATTTGTTCACAAAGGGGCAGCACTACTGGTTTGGAGACTGCAGTACCCGTTTTGTTCACAAGAAGTCAGAAGTACTGGTGGCAGGGGCTGCAGTATCTGTTTTGTCCACAATGGGGCAGCGCTAGTGAAAATGAGGGGGCTACAGTACCGGTTTTGTCGACAAGGGGGCAGCATTACTGTGGGTGGGGCCTGCAGTACCGGTTTTTATCCACAACCAGACAGCACTACTGGAAGGGGTCAGCAGTGCTGGTTTTGTCCACAAAAGGTCAGCACTACTGAAGGGGGAGCGGGGGTGTCGGTACCAGTTTTGTACACAAGGATTCAGCATTTCTGGGGGTGGGGCTGCAGTACCTGTTTTACCCACAAGGGGGCAGCCCTAGTAAGGAAAGAGGGGCTGCAGTACCAGTTTTGTCCACAAGGGGGCAGCACTACTGAGCAGGGGGCAGGCTGCAGTACCTGTTCTGTCCAAAAGGGGGCAGCACTACTGGTGGAGGGGGCTGCAGTGCCGGTTTTGTCCACAAGACGACAGCACTACTGGAGTGGGGGGGCTGCAGTATCGGTTTTATCCACAAGGGGGCAGCACTACTGAGTAGGGAGTGGGCTGCAATAATGCTTTTCTCTACAAGGGGGCAGCACTACTGAGGGAGGCGGGGCTGCAGTACTGGTTTTGTCCACAAGGGGTCAGCACTAGTGAGGAGGGGGGCTGCAGTACCGGTTTTGTCCACATGGAGACAGCACTACTGGGGGGAGCTGCAGTACCAGTTCTGTTCACAAGGAATCAGCACTACTGAAGAGAAGACTGCAGTGCCGGTTTTGTCCACAATGGGGCAGCACTGCTGAAGAGAGGGGGCTGCAGTACCTGTTTTGTCCACAAGGATACAGCACTACTGGTGGGGGGGCTGCAGTACCTGTTTTGTCCACAAAGATACAGCACTTGGTCCACAAGAGGGCAGCACTAATGAAGGGGGGGGCTGGCGGTACCAGTTTTGTACAGAGAAAGACAGCACTACTGGCAGGTGGTGGTCAGTACTGGTTTTGTCCACAAGGGGAAACAGCAATACTGAAGAAGGGAGGGCTGCAGTGCCTGTTTTGTCCACGAGGTGGCAGCACTACTGGTGTGGGGGGCAGCAGTACCGGTTTTGTCGACAAGGGGGCAGCACTACTGAGGGTGGGGGAGACGGCAGTACTGGTTTTCTCCACAAGGGGGCAGTAGTACTTGGGGGTGCGGCTGCAGTACCTATTTTGTCCACAAGGAAGCAGCACTGTTAAGGGGGGGGTGGGGCTGAAGTACCTCTTTTGTCCACAACTGGATGGACATACTGAGCGGGGGGGGGAGATGCTGTACCGTTTCTGTCCACAAGGAATCTACACTACTTGGGGAGGGGAACGCAGTACCGGTTTTGTCCACAAGGGGGCAGCACTGCTGAGGGGGGTTGCTGCGGCATCAGTTTTGTCTAAAAGAGGGCAGCACTACTGAAGGGTGGGGAGTGGTGGTACCAGTTTTGTCCACAAGGGGACAAGACTAGTAGGGGGGTTGGTGCAGTAACAGTTTTGTCCAAAATGAAGCAGCACTACTGGGGTTGGGGCAGCACTGCTGAAGGGGGTGGAACTGCAGTAGCCATTTTGTCCTCAAGAGGACAGCACTAATGATGAGGGGGGGCCAGCAGTACTGGTTTTGTCCACAAGGGGGTAGCACTACTGAGTGGGGTCGGGCTGCAGTACTGTTTTTTTCCACAAAGGAGCAGCACTACTGCTGTAGGGGGGCTGCAGTACTGGTTTTGACCACAAGGGGGCAGCCTTACTGGGAGGGGGGACGACGCAGTACCTGGTCTGTCCACGAGAAAGCAGCACTATTTGTGGGGGGCCACAGTACCTGTTCTGTCCACAAGGGGGCAGCACTGCTGAAGGGGGTGGAGCTGCAGTAGCCATTTTGTCCTCAAGGGGACAGCACTAGTTATGAGGGGGGGGCAGCAGTACTGGTTTTATCCACAAGGGAGCCGCTATAATGGCGGGAGCTAGGGTGCTGGTTTTGTCCACAAGGGGCCAGTATGAGTGAGGAGCGGGGGGCTGCAGTACCTGTTTTGTCCACAAGGATACAGCACTACTGGGGGGGAGGACCTGCAGTACCTGTTTTGTCCACAAGGGGACTGCACTACTGGGGGGGGGGGGGGGGGCTGCCATACTGCTTTTTTCCAAAAGAGGGGAGCACTACTGAAGGAGGGGGGGGCAGCAGTAATGGCTTTTTCCACAAGGAGGCAGCATTACTGAAAACGGGGCTTGCAGTACCAGTTTTCTCCACAAGGGCAGAGCACTGCTGGGGGGGGAGGGCTGCAGTACCGGTTTTGTCCACAAGGGGACCGCTATAATGGGGGGGTGCTAGGGTGCCGGTTTTGTGCACAAGGGGGCAGCCCCAGTAAGGTGGAAGGGGATGCAGTGCCGGTTTTGTCCACACGTTGACAGCACTACTTCGGGGGGGGGGGAGCTGCAGTACTTGTTTTGCCCACCAGGAAGCTGTACTACTGAGGGGGGAGCTGCAGTGCCGGTTTGTCCACAAGGGGGCAGCACTACTGGGGGGGTGAGGTTGCAGTACCATGTTTGGCCACGAGAAAGCAGCACTACTGCTCGGGGAGGTGCCGCAGTACCTGTTCTGTCCACAAGGGGGCAGCACTACTGAAGGGGGTTGGTAGGACCTGTTCGGTCCACAGGGGGGCAGCCCTGCTGAAGGAGGGGAAACTGCTGTACCCATTTTGTCCACAAGGAGACAGCACTCGTGATGGGGCGGGGGGGGCAGCAGTACTGGTTTTGTCCACACCCGGACAGCACTACTGGGTGGGTGAGCTGCAGTGCCTGTTTTTTTCACTACTGAGGGGGGGAGGCTCAGTGCCAGTTTTGCCTACAAGGAGGCAGCACTAGTGAGGAGGGGGTGCTGCAGTACCGGTTTTGTCCACAACGGGACAACAGTACTGGAGGGGGGGAGCTGCAGTATTTGTTTTGTCCACAAGGGGACAACACTGATGAGGAAGCAAGGGCTGCAGTACCAATTTTGTCCACAAGGGGGCAGCAGTACGGGGGAAGGGGGCTGCAGTAAAGGTTTTGTCCCCACAGGGACAGCATTAGTGCGGGGGGGAGTGATGCAGTGCCTGTTTTGTCCACAAGGAAGCAGCATTACTATGGAGGGGGGGGAGTGCTGCAGTACATGTTTTGTCCACAAGGGGACAGAATTACAGAAGGGGGGAAGCTGCAGTACCGATTTTGTTCACAAGGAATCAGCACTACATGGGGGGGGAGGGGAACACAGTACTGGTTTTGTCCACAAGGGGACAGCACTGCTGAGGGGGGGTACTGCAGTATCAGTTTTGTCTAAAAGAGGGCAGCACTACTGAAGGGTGGGGGGCGGCGGTACCAGTTTTGTTCAAAAGGGGACAGGACTAGTAGGGGGGTTGGTGCAGTAACGGTTTTGTCCAAAATGAAGCAGCACTACTGGGGTTGGGGCTGCAGTACCTGTTTTGTTCACATGGGGGCAGCACTAGTGAGGAAGCAGGGGCTGCTGTGCCTGGTTTTTTACACAAAAGAGCAGCACTACTGGTGTGCGGGAGCTCCAGTACCGGTTTTGTCTGCAAGGGGTAGCATTACTGGGGGGGAGGTTACAGTATTGGTTTTGTCCATGAGAACGCAGCACTACTGGTTGGGGCTGCAGTACCTGTTCTGTCCACAAGGAGGCAGCACTACTGGGGGGGGACAGGACAGTATCTGTTCTGTTCACAAGGGGGCAGCACTGCTGAAGGGGGTGGAACTGCAGTAGCCATTTTGTCCTCAAGAGGACAGCACTAGTGATGAGGGGGGGGGCAGCAGTACTGGTTTTGTCCACAAGGGGGCAGCTATACTGGGGGGGAAGCTGCAGTACCTGTTTTGTCCACAATGGGACAGCACCATTGAGGAGGGGACTGTGGTACTGGTTTTGTCCACATGGGGACAGAAGTACAGGGGCAGAGAGCTGCAGTACCTGTTTTGTCCTCAAGGAAGCCGCACTGCTAGGGGGGGAGCTGCAGTGCCGGTTTTGTCCACAAAGGGGACAGCACTTCTGAGGGGCTATGGGCTGCAGTACCTGTTTTGTCTACAAGGGGACAGCACTACACGGTGGGGGGAGGCTGTAGTACTGGTGGACATGACAGGAAATGGGAGAAGGAGGCTGCGCAATGGACAAAACCTATAGGACAAACAATTGAGGTGATAAGTGAATTTGCAGGAGTAAATTGGTTAAAAAATACTAGAGCAAAATTGGGGTCATCTGAGGGAAGTTATATTTGTGTAATAATATGTGCTTGATATGCAAACTATGGAAAATAGGAAGTAGTAGGGACAAAAGAGGTAAAAAGTAGTAGGGACAACCCATTTAGGACTGGGAGTGAGACCAACACATGGAATACACTGAGCAGAACGAGGAGTTCTGGTAATTTTGGAATGTAAGGTGAGGGTTGGAATTGAATTCACAGAATTCGGATGGTGGTTCAGGAAGGGTAACCTTCCCCAAAGTAGCAAACATCTCGCTGAAAGGAGAAAGCTAGGACATTCCCTTACTTTAGTCATACAAGACGTACAAGAAAGTGATGAAGGAACTTATTGGTGCTGGGTAGCGAAAGAGGCTTGGTGGGCTCACTCAAGGACCATGGTGATAATAACACAGGGACGGATTCGGTCACGGAAAATCAGAGAGGCACCCAATAATACAGAAATTGAACTCCCGGAGTTCAAACGAGGTAATGAACAGGAAAATCTAATTGTAGGATTGATTAGAGATTTTGGGATGGTTCAAAATGTGTCCAGTATTACAGCATGTTTGCCGCTGCCACAAGCAGCAGGGGAGCCCATTCCATGGGGAATAATCCCCATCACAGATATACCAAGGACATATAAAAATACTACTCAAATTTGTAAGAACGAGTTGAAAAGGAAGGAAATGGTAGAGTACCATATTAATGTTAAGCGACAGAAATGGTCTACTCCCGGAAATAGGAAGGAATGCGATAAACTCCCGAATCCAGTATTTGCAAAAATTGGAAGATTTAAAAATGTGGGATGGTGTGAATACAATGTTATACGAAATGTCAGCTCTTTAAAAGTAATACTTCAGAATGAAATAGTGTGCGAGGATCACACACATGTTACTACCTTGGAAGAATGGGGAACAATTTGGGGACCAAGCTTGTTAGAAACCTATAGGTACATTGATACAGTTAAATAGTGCATCCAGTGGATGGGAAAAGTTAATCAGACACACAAAGGATTAACTATGCTACATTCTACGCAGAGACAATTCAGACAGCAAAAGGAAAATTGGAATTGTACAAAAATATACACTTGTGACACTCCGGAATTAGAAATTGGACTGATGCCTGTAAGGATGCTGTTAAAATCAGGATGTGATTGTAGAGGATATAATCATTTTATGACAGGAACTGCCAGCCAGAAGGACATAAATGGCAAGACTACCACGGTAAGGAGTCCAGGGAATTTAGTATGGGTATTAGGACATGGTTTGTGGACAACTCATATGCCAGTAGATGGGCCAGTTACCCAAATCACATTAGGAATCCCAACATTATGTCCCTTCTGGAAACAATCTAAATTAAAACTACAAATGACAAGGCACAAAAGGGAAGCAGAAAATGAGGAAGATCAATGGCATGAACCTGACAGTGGAGTAAAGTTTGGTTGGGCGTTAGAATTCTTGTTTGCTCAAATTGCCTCTTACAGGAATAGAGAAATGATCTATTGATTGATGGGACAAACAGAAAGATTAGCAGTCGCCACCAAGAAGGGTTTTAGGGATTTAAATCTCCAGCTGCAAGCTACAACTCGTATGACTATACAGAATAGGATGGCTTTAGATTTGTTGTTGTTAAAGGAACATGGGGTATGTGGATATTTAAGCAATAAAATAGACCATTGTTGTATCCATATCCCAAATGTGACAGTTGACATAGAGAAAGATATTTCTCAATTGGAAAGTGTAGAAGGAAAAATTAAAGATTTGGAAAAAGAGGCAGAGCACAATTGGGTTGGTGCTCTGTTTCAGTCATTAGGGCTCCAACTTTCTGGATGGATCTCATCAGTGATACAATATGTAATTATAATTGTAATTGTGGTACTTATTGTCGCTGGAGTGTTTAAGTGCATTACAGGTGTAATCACCAAGGAGCGATTGCATACTAGAAGACTGCTCAGCGCCGTTACCCATGTTCCAGTGACACCATCTCCGTCATATAAGGACACGGTGCAATTTGTCCGATCTCCAGATGAAGATCGAGTGAATATTTGAGCATCCCTGCAAAGGAGATTGAGTGATGCTCAAAAGGGGGGAGTTGTTGCAGTGTGCTGTAGTAAATAAGAATAAAAGAGTTAGTAGTATTTATGCTAAGGACTGATCAAGTATCTTAGGCCCTGAGTTGGCAAAAATGAGGGGTATTCAGTTAAGTAAATTTATGTGTGTACCGAAGTAGAACTTGCTGAAACAGTAGAAATGTTACTCTCTTAAATAGTGCATTGTTTATCTACATGATGTATGTGACTTATCTAGCTGAGTGTAACAATTTATTGCTTAAAAAATGTGGATAGATTAGAAGAACTTTGAGAAAATCACGTAGGGGTAGTGAAACAAGAAGATCAAAGGATGAAAAAGTCCTCCAAGAAATGTATTTAAACCCTGAGGAATTGTAACTAAGGGGGCTCTGACTTTGGACGCTAGTCCTCAGACCCCAGGGCCCTCAATAAAGCACCGGACTAAACAACTCTGTTGTTTTGTGTCTCTCTGTCGGGCAACAGTACCAAGGGTCTATTGTTACACTGTGGGGGACTCAGGAAACCAAAGGACCATTGAGACATTGCAGGGCCTCATGGAACAATGGAGATTATTATGAAACAGAATCACAGAATTAACAAGTTTGGAAAAGACCTTGGAGATCATCAAGTGAAACCTATGACCTAATGTCACCTCATTAACTTAATCATGGCTTTGAGTGACCCACCCAGTCTCTTTTGAAATGCCTCCAAGGACGGTGACTCCACTCCTCTCTGGGCAGAAGATTCCAGTACCCAATCACTGCTTCAGTGAAGGTTTTTCTTGGTGTCAAACCTATACTACACCTGGCTCATCTTAAGGCAGACTCTCGTTCTGTCAGTGTTTGTTCAGTAGATGAGACTGACCCCCACCTGGCTGCAGCCTCTTTTCAGGTGATTGTGGAGAGTCTCACTAGAGACCATTGTAGCCATTGGGGCCATTGTAGCACAGCAGGGCCTCATGGAATCAAGGGGAGCACAGTGACAGTGTGGGGCTCCATGGGGACGATGGGGCCATTCTGACACCGTGGAACCAAGGAGATCTTTATTATGATACCTTAAGTTCTGAGTTTTCTGTTCTGCTTGGGTATGCTTTTCCCTTGTGCTTAAGGTGATGAAGGCAAAATAGTCTGATTCCAGCTATTGATTCAAGGACAGTTTTTTCAAACTTCAGGCCCTAAGAATAAACAATGTGAAAGGAGAAGGGCGGACCAGCCAGGAGGTGAGGAAGATGATACCTTACAATTTGAGACTTAATTGGATGGTCGACTCCTAATGGAGTATGCAAATGGACAGAAATCTGTAAAAATGTGAAATCATGTGGACAAGCCGTCTTTTACTTCCACCTTGGAGCCATCCAGGCAGGGCAGGGGCCACACTCTGGCACTGGTACTGCCAGGGTATGGTCTTTGAATGCCTCTCAATAAATACCCATTTTATTTCCCTTAACTCTGAGTGATCTCTGTTCCAGCTCTAATGGCAACAGTTATACTAAAGGGCAAAAGAAGGAGACCCTTCTACCATTTTGAACCTTTATGAAACCAAGGGTCCTTTGAGATACTGTGGTATGAGAAATACAGGCATGGAGAGCTCTCAGGGCCTTCTGCATACAGGCTCAGAGATAAAAATGGATACAAGGTTTGATCTAAGACTTGGAGAAGGTTTGGAGAATGAGAGCGTTAAAGTGAAACAGACATGAAACAAGAATATAAATTTGCATTTAAAGTAAATACATATTTTAAGCAAACAGAAATATGTATTTTATAAACAACAGAATATGTAAGGGAAGATAGTAAAATATTTTAATGTTTAGCTATAAGACCTGTTATAAAGTTAGTTAGAGGTTTAAGATGCATCAATATAATTTTGTGAAATGTTATATAATTGGTTGAAAAATAACACATTGCAACAAAGCCATGGAAAGCAAAGCAATTAATGATTGGTTAGCAAACTTCATAGATGCTACTAAAAAAATAACATAAGGCATTGTAACTAAGAATGAGGTGGATTTGATACTACGGTGTTGGATATAACACCTTTAATGTTGTACCTTTTTATGAGACTGATGCAATAAAGCAATAAACCATCTTTTACAAGGTCTCCCAGTTGCTCCATCTCTTGTCATATTAATGTCCCAATAGGGATCTTTCAGACACCAGGTCCCCCTATTAGAAATCAATAGAGATTTAGGGGCATTGGGTCTACCCCATTGAAGTCAATGAGGATTTAGAGCAAGCAGGTTTACACCATTAAAATCAGTGGGGATTTTGTGGAAATTTGAGGATGAAATGGGGAAATTTGGGTAAAATTCAAGGAAATCTTTGGGCTTAGTTCCCGGAATTTCTACTCCAGGATCATGGTGCTGATACTCTGGAAGTCCTGGATGAATTCCTGGAAGCCAATCCTGAATCCCTGATTCCTCACCTGTGGCCCATGCTGGAGCTGTGCCTTCAGGTAAGCCTAAAAATCTCCTTTTTCAGCCCAAAATCTGGGAATTCTGAGTCCAGAATTGGGACTTTTAGGGCCAAAAATTTTGGGACATTGTGTCTACCATTTGAAGTCAATGGTTATTGAGGGACACCAGATCTACCTCAATGAAATCATTTGGGGATTTAGGGACACCAGGTCTTCCTATTAATAGGGCTTGATGGGGAAGGGCTGCTGGTTAAACTGGGAGCACTGGGAAGGGCTAAGGGGAAGCAGTGGTGGAGGAACTGGAACCAGTGGGGGGGAACTGGCAGCATTGGAAGGGAGGAAGGGGGAAACCAGGCAAACAAACTGGGAGAAATGAGAGGGGTTACTGGGAGCACTGGGAGAACTGGGAGGACAAGCTAGTCAAACTGGGAGCTATTCCTGGGAGCACTGGAGCAGCTAAGTGGGGGGCACTGGGGTTACTGGGAGCACTGGGTCATAACTGGGACCTCAGGGAGGGATTAGTAGAGATAATTGGGGATATACAGAACTCCTGGTCTATCCTGACCTAAGTCAATGGGGATTTAGGGATACCTGTTTTGGGGGGCCACAGGGGTTTTGGTAGATCCAGGTGTCCAAGGGGTGCCCAGGTGTAGCCATGTGGTTTCTGGGGAGATCCAGGGTCTTTTACAGGTACCCAGGTGTTCCCAGGTGATTTTTGGGGATACTTAAGTGAATTTTAGGTAGTACCCAGTTGTACCCAGGTGATTTTTGGTGGGGATCCAGGAGATTTTTGGGAGTACCCAGGTGTGCACAAGTAATTTTTGGGGATATCCAAGTGATTTTTGAAACACCCAAGTGTCCCGAGTCACCCCGAGAGGCCATGAGAAGATGATGGCCACTGCTGAATCCCTGTCATCATGGACACAGATGACCCTTGGCAGCTGGGGGGGCGATTGGGGGGCACCTCTACATTCAGGGGGCACCCCAAAACTCTAGTTGAGGACTCCAGGGGTGGGAGGGTGATCCAAATTACCTTGGGAGAGGATGCAACACAGGTACACCCAGGCACTTTGGTCTGTGGGGTCAGTGTAGACAATGTTCTATACCAGCTCCAGCTCTGGGGAGAGTAAAGGCAGCACCCCAAAATCTCAGGGAGGCAACAGGAGACACCCCAATATCTAAATGGGGGCACCCAGATGTGAAGGAATTCCAGTCTACCCATTAAAATTAATGGGGATTTTTAGGGACACCAGGTACACCCATTCAACCCAACAGAGCTCACCACCTCCCCGTTTAGGCGAAAGAAGAGATGGAAATTTTGGGGATCCAGTGAAATTGTGGGAATTTTTACAGGGAATCCCTCATCTTCCTTCAGCCTTTCGGGAGGCAGCGCCTCAGCCTCACCCTTCCCAGAGTTTTTGGCAGGCACCAGCAGCTGCAGGCAGTGCCAGGTGAGGCACCAGTATAAATAAGTAAGCACTAGGAGCCACCCCTGAGCCCATGGCAGCAGCTCCAGTATAAACCAGTAAATCCAGGATGATCTGAAGTCATTCCCAGTAGGTCCCAAGATCCATCCCAGTATAAACCAGTCATGCCAACACTCCGAAAGGTCACTCCCAGTATAAACCAGTAGTGCCAGCACCCCCAGAAGTTGCTCCCAGTGGGTGCCTAGTGTCCCCAAGCCCCCTCCCACTACAACCCAGTAAAATCCAGAATATCTCAGTATAGCCTAGTCCAAACCAGTACAAATCAGTGCAAACCAATGCAAACCAGTAACCCCCAGGACCCTCTCTCTCTCCCAATCCAACCCAGTAACCCCCAGCATCCTATCCTAGCATAACCCAGCAAAACCTAGTATAACCTAAGGCAGTAAAAACTAGTTTCTCTTCTCCCTTTCCCGCTGTGATAATTGATAAAAGATTTTGTGTTAATTGTAGAAGTATTTGGAGTTTGTACAAACCAGAATACTTAGGTCTGAAGTGAAGCATACAATAGATACAGGAAAATATATGATTAAATCATTCTGGCTAAAATCCCTCTGTTATGAATATTATGTTTTCTAGATAAGTTGTATCTACTACCAGCTTGCAAAACCAGACTTTCTGATAGTCCGATAGATTTTGCAAAATCAGGTTTCCTGCCTTGGTTTGATCAGTGCTGTCTATCTGCAAAGAGTAGACTTCTCGATTTTCACCAGTTTTATCTACCAAGACCAGGTGGTTATCTATGAGACTTGACTATTGCCCAAAGATTTTATGCTTGTTTATTTCAACCATGACTGCTTATCTGGCAAAATTATGACAGCAAAAAACCACAAATTATTGATGACAATGAGAGACCATACTGTAAAAAGAGACTGTAAACCAAAGTTGCGTGGAGTAGGCGGTGACCCCTCACATTTCCCCAGTGCTGCATTTCTCTGTCTATATAAAATAAAGAAATCTAAATTTTACTGACTATCACGACTTTTTGTTTCTCATTTACAACTCTGCTGTCACCCTCCTCTCCCAGTCTCCCTCTCCTTGTTCCAGGCGGGGTCGGCAGTGGGCGCAGGAGGAGGAGAAGTAGGATGGAGCTCGGCAGGGCAGGCAGCGAGCTCAGCCTGTGGCTGCCTTTTGCTCACAGGTGGCCATCAAAAGGGTGCCACGGAAGCGCAGCCAGCACTGGGGCGAGCTGGTGAGTGAGCGGAGCCAGCGGGAGAAGCCGGGGCATGCCGGACTGGGATAAGGCAAGGCCCCGCAGGGTTGAAGCCGCCAGGATCCTCGAGGGAGAGCAGGCGTGGGGCCAGCAGAGCATCCTGGGCTGGGGGAGGGCTTCCCGGACCCTGGCACGGCATCAGCCCCACTGACGGCATCGTGCTCCTCCCGCAGCCTGACAGCACCAGTGCACCTCTGCAGATCATGCTGCTGCACAAGGTGTCCACTGACTCCCCCAGTGTTGTCCGGCTGCAGGAGTGGCTTGAGCTCCCCAACAACATTGTGTTGGTGCTGAAGCATCCAGAGCAGTGCCAGGACCTCTTGAATTTGCTAGCAGAACAGAGGTTCCTGCCGGAGCAGGAGGTGCGGGAGCTGTTCCGCCAGGTACTGGGGTCCATGCCCACTGCACCAGCTGCAGGGTCCTGCACAGGGACATCAAACCAGAGAACATCCTGCTCGACCTGGCCACCAGGCAGGCAAAATTGATTGACTTTGGCTGTGGCACCTACCTGCAGGACACAGCCTACACTCACTTTGCAGGTGAGTCCACGCAGGGATGTGTTCCAGTCACAGCATCTCCTGGCCCGACATCTCAGAGCCCAGCCTGGGTGTGGCAGTGGGGATTCTCCCTTTTGCTGGCAGTCATGACACTGAGCCTTCAGCTGAGCTGCTTTTGAGTGGCGGTAGGTGGGGCTGGCTTCCAGCCCTGCTGGCAGTCTTTGCCAGCCACTCTGCCCAGGACTGCAGCTGGGGCAGGAGTAGTAAGCCCAACAGAAACACCCGTGGATGGGGGTAGCAGAGAGGGGGCCATACGCTGTGCACCGGCCAGTTTGGTTTACAGGTGAGAAAAGCCTTGCACTGCTGTGCTCTCCTTATTGACCTTGGCTTCATAATGTCTTTTGGGGCAATGCAGGCATGGAGGATGAAGGCATGGTTTTGCCCCAACGCTTAGTGGGCTTTTCCTTGTAATGGTTGGGCCTTGCAAGGGTTTCCGCTGCCCTCTTCCAACACCAGTGGATCCTTGTCCAACCCTGAGTTCTTACACAAGTCTCAGGTGCTGGTGAGAAGGCAGCAAGTCACACCACATGCCACTGGGGCAGCCCCCACATGCCCAGGGATGCTGCAGGCTCTGGGAGCAGCAACATCCCCCTCACAAACTCCATCTGTATTCCATAGGAACACCATCCTACAGTTCCCTGGAATGGACCCACTTTGGCTGGTACTATGGCAAACCAGCTACCATCTGGTCCCTGGGCATCCTGCTGCACCAGATGGTCTGCGGGAAGCACCCTTCCAGGAGGGGCCAGAACATCAGCTGGGACCACCAGATCTCACTGCCACCATGACTGTCTCAAGACGGATCCTCATCTCTGGGCATGGGGGGAATACCAGTGCTGAGTGACAGCAGCAGGCTCATGAGCATCCTGCTCTGGCAGGTGCAGAGGAGGTGGCACATGTCCTGCTCTCCTGTTCTCCTCCAAAGAGAAAATCCATGGGGAAGTTTAGGAACAACCCTGGGCACACCCAGCATGGCCTGGGCACAGGAATGGAGGGGTGGGGGGGGGGGGGGGGTGGCGCAATTTCTCTGGCTGATTGGTGATTTCTGGTTTCTCTTTTGAGAGTGTCAAGATGTTATTAAGAGGTGTTTGTCCATGCAACCCTTGGACAGGCTGTCCTTAGAACATATTTTCTGGGATCCTTAGCTGCAGGGTGTTCATCTGCTCTAGATGGGAGAGATCCTTGTGTACAGTTGGATCCAGGGGCCTGGCATTAAACAGCTGCACCCATCTCTTGGCAATCAGTGGCAAAGCAAACCAGACTGGTTTTGTCCTGCCCATAGCTCTGAGCAGGGATCATCAGAAAGGAACACACAGCTCTTGGGCTGGAGCTGAGCTGGAGACCTGGTGTGGCAAGCACTGGTGGCCACCATCCCCCCTGGGTTTTCTTGTCTGGTTCATTGATGGCTGGGGCCCTGGGCAGAACACTGGCAGCCTGGTCTGGCCCCCATGGAAGGAGAAGGAGAAGTTGTACCAGGAGGGGCTGCTGCTGGAGACACCAAGGACAGCCTCAATGACGACAATCTGTTCCTCAGCCCAGCCAGCTGAAGATGATGGACTTGGATTCTGGCACCTTCTTCAAAGACAAGCTCCACACCCAATTTGCGGGTGAGTCCACAGCCAGGGGGATGCTCCCAGATCTGGACATGGCACAACTTAGCCAGGATCCCAAAGGTTCCCCCTTTGCTGGGGTGGATACCACGAATCTTTCAGTGGGTTGCCAAGCTGCTTTTTGGCTCTGGACAGCTGCTGAGGGGTTGGATGTGCCATGGCTGGCTGCAGGCTGGGTACATGTGCTGCCCTCCTGCTCTCTACCCAAGGCAGCAATGATGGGCAGCTTTGCATAGCTTTGAACTCTGCTCTGGGCATGGCCAGCATGGCCTGGGCACCGCAGGAGCTGGGACAAGGGGGACAGGAGCCTTCAGCTGATGGGCAGTTTCTGGTTTCTCTCCTTGCAGCCGGGCCCTGTGGATGCTGAGGCTGCTCTGGGCTCTGCCAGGGCTCTACTGAGCTCTACTGAGAAGGAAGCGAGTCTTCTAAAGGATTTGGGCTGTGACAAAGTTTAGATTGCCAGTCCTGCTTGGAGCTGGCAGGGAACAAAGGAATTTCTTCTTGCTTCACACTAGTTTCACCACAATTAAAAAAAAATATATATATACATTGGAATCAACTCCTAAAATCTTTTTTAAAAAGGTTACTGAGGCCAGTAAGGTGCATCAATGCCATCAGCTCATATAGAAAGTAAATAAATGAGTTTCATTTTTCAAAAGATCAGTTACTTCGTAATTTAAAGTTACAGAAGATTTTTCACAAATAACTTGGTTTTTGTTTTTATCTTTCACAATTTAAAGAGGATTTTTCTTTTCTTTTTCCTTTTTCTTTTCCTTAAAACAGAAAACATGCCATAGAAAAGGAGTGCCCTTTGCTCCTGGTTCCTGTGCAGAGCAGCTCCTTCCCACTGGCTGAGCTACTCAGGCAGAGCCCAGCAGCTCCTGGCCCTGCAGGGCTGAGGCTTTTCCCCAGTGCTGGGCACAGACTGATGGAGCAGCACTGCTGAACACGGGGACACAGAGAGGGAGCAGAAGCAGCCGCATTTGCCCACCTGGAGCTCCAAGGGCCAAACTCTGAGCAGACAGGGCTGGAAGAGACTCGCAGGTTCCCTGTTTTCTGTGCTGCCCCACTTGTGCCCAGCCCAGCTCTGTGTGGGGCAGAGGGAGAACAAGGGACAACTCCCTCCCAGCTCCCAGCCCAGGGACCCTTCTGGCCCCGGGGCTTGGAACACTGTCAGCACCCACTGCTCCAGCCACTGCTTCTGCTGGCACTGACAGCAACGCCCAAACTTTGGCTGATCCCGAGGAAGCAGCAGTGCCTGGATCTGATCCCTGACTCTTTGTAGGGCTGGACAAATGACCCCCACAGCAGCAGCAGCAGCAGCAAAAGCAGCAACAGCAGCAGCAGCAGCAGCACATGGAGCTGACTTTCAGCACAGCCCCTGACACTCTTCCCTTCTGTGTGCAGTGGTGTCACAGCAGCCTGGGGCATCTGGGAGCCCCAGTGCCAGCAGGGACTCGAGATGGCAGCTCTGGGCTCCTGGAGGCTGTGTAGGGAACAGAGGTGGGGACTCCCTGTCCATGTGGAGCTTCCAGATGGAAAAGGCTTCTGTGCCTAGGCAGCTCCAAGGGCAGAGAAAGGAGGGGCTGGGGCCCTTGATCTGTGCCAGTTCCACAGTCCTGGGCAGCAGCCACCGAGCACAGGGGGAACAGAGGGCACAGCAAGAGGGACAAAACCAGTCAAGGTCAGAGACTGGGAAGAGCCTGAGCTGGGAACAGCAGGAACAGCTGCTTCATTGCACCCTTGGAGAAAGCTCTTGGCTGTTTCAAAGTGCTGAAAGGTGTGAAGGGCAGAGAAGAGACCACACTAAACAATGCTCCTGGTTCCACAGCTTCCCCTCTCAGTGTCCCAGAAGGAATTGGATGAACTGTATTCTTCTCTCCGAGTCATCTCATTCAGCATGAGCAGCTGAGCACCAGGAGCTAAAAGAGCCTTAGGCCACAAGAGCTGAGCAAGAGGAGACATTTTGACTAAAGTCATGCTGCCAACATGGACCTAGCTGAATCCAGCAGATGGAATCCTGGAATTACAGAATCCTTTCTGTTGGAAAATACCTCTGAGCACATTGAGTGTGGTCTTCATAGATCGCCACAAAATGTTGCGTTTTAAATGTAGATGGTTGGAATCAGTCCTGTCCTAAATTCCCAGGTAGAGGTAAAACCATTCCTAGAGTTTGCTGGCTCTGGAGTGGGCTGAGTTCAGAGAACCATGAGAGCAATGGGGAAATCTGCTGAAAGAAGCTGAACCACTGGATGTATTAAAATATGGGAAAATGAAAAGAACTTGTGTGTTTGGGAAGATGAGGATGAATTATGTTAACAGAACCAACAGAGGGAATGATTGGTGTCAAAATGCTCCCATGTGGAGCAACAGAAAAGGCTTTTAATCTTGAGCTAGGTTTCATTTGTGAAAAGGAAAGAGTAATAATATAATAAATAATTTTATAAATATATATATATATATATATGTATATATATATATAATATAATAATAAAATAAAAAAGAGGTGTATACTTCCACATATATATAATGACATTGTAAAATAATGCTCCAAATAGTAATTTTTTAGCTTTGGCTGCTCAGGGATGTAACAGTAAATACTCTATAGAAAATGATTGGCCACCTGAACATCACTTGTGAACTGTGTGAAATTGTATTCAATGAACAAAGGAGTAAAGGATGAAATTGGCAGTTTTAACAGGGTTTGCTGACACTAGGATATGGAATGCTTTGTCTGCTCCTGTGAAAAATAAAGTGAGTAAGACTGTTGGGTTTTTCATATAGCAGACCATCAAAGGCTGCAGCATTAATTGAACAGATGAAGGGGTTGTTAAAAGAGCACTTGAAAAAAAAATAGGAGACTGGAAGGTGTCACAATGAAAATCCCATCTCACAGATGTGCTCCATACCCTCAACAACTGCCCCACTGGGGGAATGGAAACCCCTGAATGTGCATGGCTGAATCCAATGACAAATAAAACCATGGGCAGTGACACTTGGACTGCCTGGGAAATTATTCCAGTTGTGATGGCCCCTGACAGGTCCCCCCCAGAGGCTGCAGGGCTGGACCTTTATGCATTAGAATTAGTTAGGATAAATCAGAAGCAAATGAGAGTTATAAATACCAGAACAGGTATTCAGATTCCTTCAGGATGCTTTGGTTTCCTAAATGCTTACTGAAGATTGGTCTTGAAGTGTTCATGCCTTGGGAGAAGTAATCGGTACAGATTATCAAGGAGAAATTAAAGTAATTCTCTTAAACAATAATGAACAATTGGATTATTTAACCCCATGTCAGGGTAGCATAATTTTTGATACTGCAGTTTTTAAAACAACTGTGAAAAAAGGACATCCACCTTAAACCACTGCTGTTAATAGAGATAAAGGGTTTGGATGTACCAGTCCTAATAATGGAGCCAGAGTGTGGGTGCAGAAGCCAAATGGCCCTCCCAGGCAAGCTGAAGGAACAGCTCTGGGGAAAGACAACACTGTTTGAATCCTGAAACCTGGCTGAGCAAGATGGGAATATGTCCCTACAGCCAAGTGTTCTGTGCCAGAACAAGTGGATGTTATGGGATACTGTTTTACAGATCCTCGAGAACTAAATCTCCCTGTTTGCACCAACAGCTCTTTGGAAAATGCTCTGATCCACAGGGCTCCATGTGAAGGCTGATGTGACACTGAGGGACTTCCACACAAATTCCATCCAGGAGCCTGGGTGCCCTCAGTGTCTGGGACCAGGCACCTCCCCAGCCAAGGGGAAAGAACCCACCAAGCCTTGTCACCCACAGACAGCACGGTACAGCTGAACAGCAAAGGATCCTGGGGAAATTATTCTCGAATTAAACAGGTGTCATCTCCATTAAAAGGTGTCAGCAAGAGAATTATTGTTCCTACCCTGAATGAGACTGAGGAAAAAGAATGAAAAATTGTGCCAGTAATACACTACTGATGCCTGTAAATTATACCTTGATGGTCAGCCAGAATTTTTGTTTGCCAGGAACATCTCTGGAGTTTTATCAAGGATTAGTCATGAAAATTGTCATAAAAATGTAAAGACAAAAGTAGCCCAAATATTAAATCTAACAAATTGCTGTATATGTTCTCAACCAGAGGGAAATCAAAGCAGAGCCATGGTTTGCCATGTTTGTCATGGTTTGCTTTTTTAAAATGAGCCTCGTGGTGCATTTGCTGCTGAGCCCTTGAACCTCAGGGCCTGAGAGGAGATTGCACAAACCTTTTCAGGAGTCCGAGTCTGAGGAAAAACCTAAAGTGTCTCAAAGCATTAATGGGTCCCAATGCGTACCTGTTCTCCTCTCCAGGGCTCTGTTGGGAACATCCTTGAGAGCAAACTGGGAAGGAGATTGAAGCTTTCAGGTCCTGCACTGGGGAGATGCCCTTGCATGATGGAAATGCTGTTGCAGAGCCCAGCTCTGTCCCATCAGTGTCCACGGCCTGTCCCTGACTGCAGTGCCTGCACAGTCACACAGCAGGACTGGGACTGAGCTAAAAGAGCCCTGAGGCCTTAAACCAACACAGGGGCTCTGAAGCGGAGTGTGGAAGTGAAGGAAGGGGAGGTTATGGAGCAGAAGCCCTGGGTGTGCCTGGCAGTGAGGAGCACTGGGGTTCCCTTTTCACCCCAGCTCTGCACAGAGGCATTAACATTGTCGAGAAGCCAAGGAGGAAAGATGACAGGCAAACACAGCAATACCAAGTTATTTCTTTTGTGTAAGCACATATGTAGTACAAGTCCAGGATTATATAGTCTATGGTTCCCACTACAAATGCAAATACTGAATTAAAAATAGTAAAGATAAAGATTTTCTTGTGAAAAAACTCTAAAATGTGTCATACCTGTGCCAGAAAAAAACAAACAAACCAAACACCACAGGATATAGAGTGGGCATTAATGAGTAATATTATAATAGTGATACAAGAGAATGAGAGTTTATTTTTTCTGAGAATAATTCATGATGATTTTCCTCAAGCCATCCTTGAGCTCCTGGTTCCTCAGGCTGTAGATGAGGGGGTTCAGGGTTGGTGGCACCACTGAGTACAGAACTGAGAGTGACAGATCCAGGG